>NW_027591538.1:0-84793 GCF_964213995.1 Mustelus asterias | reverse complement strand
GGGAGCGAGGGAGAGAGAGGGAGAAGTGTGGTTCCCTCATTGCCCACTCACTTTAGCCCAATCCTCACTTAAAAATCACTTTGTATCTAGCCCTGCTCAGACTGTGTGTGGGATCTTGCTGTGCCCTCCTCCCCGCCCCATATTCCCTGCACTGTGACAGCGCCCCACACTTTAAACATGAAAAGATGGAGAGGAAGGAGGGTGGGGTAGAGAGAGAGGAACAGAGAATGGGTGGGGAGTGTGGGGGGGCTCAGTGGAGGGGGGGTAGGGGGATAGAGACAGAGGCTCTGGGGGTGGGGGGGGTGTCCTCCTGCAGTGTGGGACTCCCTGTGGGATCCTGATTGCAGCATTCCCAGTCTCTCTCTCTCTCTCACTGTGAAGCACTCGGGAGGGAGAGGGAGCTGAAATTCAAATTCCTGAGCCTGGGGGAAAGGCTTGTTCTCAATCCCAGAGTCCTGCTTGTGTTTTTAGACAGGGCGCTGGGATTTGTGGGTGTGGATGGAGAAGATTGTTCTGTTTAACTGGGGGGTGGGAGAGAGGGGGGTTTGTTCTTTCTACCGGAGGAATAATGCAGCCTCTGTGACTAGGCCTCACTTCACGGCCTAAATCTCAGCAGCACTTTTGCATTCGCTTAATTCCCCAACAGGGTTTAAGTGGCTGAATTCAATGGTTCAATAAAATGTGAAGCAGCCGCTTCAGGGTGGGATTGTGGATTTTCCAGCTCCCGCCCCCTTCTCATTTCCCTTTTGATTGTGAGTTTTATTTTAAACGGTCAGACAGAAACTTAGAGAGAGCATTTCAATCCAGATTCGCCTCGAGATAGAGAAACAGAGCAGAGATCAGGACAGGTTATCCAGAGACAGGAGCAGAGACGGGGTATTGGACAGATAGAGATCTGGGGGGAAGTGTGTAAGAGACGGAGAGGGAGAAACAGAGTGAGGGGAGAGAGGTGACTGATAGAAGTGGGAACTTCATTGGGGCCTCCTGTGTTTTTTCACTGGCCTGTCTCTGGAGTAAAGCCCCCAGAATGCTTTGATGTGTTTAATAAATTCAATATCGGGACAGTCAGGAGGCAGTTGGAAGTTCATTGCATTTGAAACGTGTTCCCATTTTGTCAGGGTTTAATAATGAGGAGGTGAAAATGAATGTTTCCCCCACCTCCCCCAGTGAGATTGTGAATTTCAGCAAGTCCTGGGATCTTGCTGTGCCTTTTATTGTTTATAATCAGCTTTTGTTTTGTGTTTAATCAAATTTCACTTTATTTTCTCTTTCTCTCTTCCAAGGAGAATTCCTTTGGAAACTTTGGCGATGCAGAGAGCGAATAGTTTTGCCGTGAGGAATCCTCGGACAAGAGCTATAACCAGAGAGAAAAATATTAATAAAAGTCCCCGTGTCTTGGTCGTTCATTTTTATTCACAGATAGACTGGTGGGGCTTTTACACGGAGGGTTAGTGGTCTGTGTGTCAGGGGGAGGGGGTATTCCCAGTGATCCCTGCTCCAATGTAATCCCAGATTTCAATCCCTCTCCCTGAAGCTCTGTCTGTGCAACTCCCCCATCCTCAGAACTGTTTCTCCACATCTTTCCAATCCCTGTCTCTCCCCATCCTTTATACCTCAGCCTCTCAAAATGGCAGCATCTTTCTCCCTTTTCTCTCATTCTCTCTATCTTTCACTCTCTCTCTGAAACTTTGTCACTGTCTTGCCAAAGCCCCACTTTCTATTTATCTCGACATCTCACTTTGTATCTCAGCCTCTCTGCACATCTCTCTCTCCCTCTCTGTGGATCATTTTATCTCAATCACAGCAGCCTCCTCTCCATCTCTCTCTCGCTCTATCTATCTCTGCTCCCTCTCTGACTCATTCTGTCTGAAGTACAGCAGCATTCTCTCTATCTCCATCTTTTCACAGTAACTTCATTGCAGTGTTAATGTAAGCCTACTTGTGACGAATAAAATTTGAACTTTAACTCTGCTTCTCTGTCTTATCTCTCTAGCTATCTGCTTGACTCTCTCTATCTCTCTCTGCTTCCCCCTCTCTCTATCTCTGCCTCCCCCTGACTCAGTCTGTTTGAATTAAAGTAGCATCCTCTGTCTCTATATCTCTATCTGTTCTCTGCTTCCCTCTCTCTGTGAATCATTGTCTGAATCACAGCAGATTCCTCACTAACTCCATCTCTATATCTCTGTCTCTTATCTCTGCTCCCTCCCTTCTCTGTGAATCAATGTCTGAATTACAGTCGCATCCTATCTCCATCTCTATATCTCTCTGCCTCTTATCTCTCTCTGTATCTGATCTCTGCTTCCCTCTCTCTGTGAATCATTCTGTCTGAATTACAGTAGCATTCTCTCTAACTCCATCTCTATATCTCTCTGCTTCTCTGCCTCTTATCTCCCTCTCTGCTCTCTCGTGGGGGACGGGCCAGATCACGGGTTTGCTGTTCACAAGCAGCAAAGGCCCAGGAACGCAGAGGGAGGGAATCGGGGGCAATTCAGAGGGATTCAGCACTGCTGAAAGGGGGGAGTGTGTAATACAGGGGCTTGTTCAGAGCCAGGGGCTATTAGACAGAGAGGGAAGGGGCTGGTGGGGGAGGCTGTTGTACAAGAGGGGGGAATATTATAACACAGGCTGACCAGAGTCAGGGGTTATCAGAGAAAGGGGGCAATTGAGGGGGGGGGGGGAATCAGACAGGGGGTCTGTTGTACAGGATGGGGGTGCGGGATGTTATAACACAGGCTGCTCAGTGTCAGGGGAATTAGTCGTTTGAACGTTAATGTTTAAAATGGGCAGAGTTTCCACATCCAACTCCACCAGGAGCTGTTTACAGGGGGGTGGTGGACGGGGATAGATGTGTGGTGGGGGGGGGGGGGGGGGGGTTACTAATTAGAAGGGGGGGGATCTGTCAGTCCAGAGGCTGTTCACAGGGAGGGAGTGGGAATTTGCCAGGTTGAGAGGGGTGGGGGGAAAGAGGGGAACTTAGAGGGATATTCAGCCGGGGGGCTTTGAAGATGGTTTGGGCAGTGGGGGAGCGGGGTACGGGGCTCAGAGGGAAGGATCGGGAGATTTAGAGGGATTGTGAGGAGGGACAACAGATTTGGCTGGAGTGGGGGGGGGGGGGGGGAATTGGGATTGGAGAAGATTGGGCAGAGAGGATCAGGGGGAGGGGCAGAGAGGATCGGGAGGAGGGGCAGAGAGAGATTGGGCAGAGGGGAGGTTCAGAGGGGTTTAAGTGGAGGGACTGAGAGTGGGTTTGGGCAGTGGGGATTTAAAGGGGGTTTTGGGGGGTGGGGAACCTGGAGGGGAGAGGGGAATTTGGGGGTGAGAGATTGAGTGCGGCAGGTTTAGGATTGGGAGTGGGTTCAGGAGTCGGGGGGGATTAGGCTCAGTGGGGGTTGGGTCTGTCGGTGGGTGTGGGGTTCGGGTCTGTCGGTGGGGGTGGGGTTCGGGTCTGTCGGTGGGGGTGGGGTTCGGGTCTGTCGGTGGGGGTGGGGTTCGGGTCTGTCGGTGGGGGTGGGTGTGGGGTTCGGGTCTGTCGGTGGGGGCTGGGTCTGTCGGTGGGGGTGGGGTTTGGGTCTGTCGGTGGGGGTGGGGTTTGGGTCTGTCGGTGGGGGTGGGGTTTGGGTCTGTCGGTGGGGGTGGGGTTTGGGTCTGTCGGTGGGGGTGGGGTTTGGGTCTGTCGGTGGGGGTGGGGTTTGGGGACAGGAGTTCAGGAGCTGGGGAGGGGCCCCTATGGATAGGGCTGGGATTTGGGGGGAGGGGGGGTGAAATCCTGGTGGGACTGGAGGGTCTCAGAGGAATTGGTCAGGGCGGGTCTGAGAGGGGGGGACAGCTCGGGGGGGGAACAAGCGGGGGGGGGGGGGGAACAAGCGGGGGGCGGGCAGTCGGGGGGCGGGCAGTCGGGGGGCGGGCAGTCGGGGGGGGGGCAGTCGGGGGGCGGGCAGTCGGGGGGCGGGCAGTCGGGGGGCGGGCAGTCGGGGGGCGGGCAGTCGGGGGGCGGGCAGTCGGGGGGCGGGCAGTCGGGGGGCGGGCAGTCGGGGGGCGGGCAGTCGGGGGGCGGGCAGTCGGGGGGCGGGCAGTCGGGGGCGGGCAGTCGGGGGGCGGGCAGTCGGGGGGCGGGCAGTCGGGGGGCGGGCAGTCGGGGGGCGGGCAGTCGGGGGGCGGGCAGTCGGGGGGCGGGCAGTCGGGGGGCGGGCAGTCGGGGGGCGGGCAGTCGGGGGGCGGGCAGTCGGGGGGCGGGCAGTCGGGGGGCGGGCAGTCGGGGGGCGGGCAGTCGGGGGGCGGGCAGTCGGGGGGCGGGCAGTCGGGGGGCGGGCAGTCGGGGGGCGGGCAGTCGGGGGGCGGGCAGTCGGGGGGCGGGCAGTCGGGGGGCGGGCAGTCGGGGGGCGGGCAGTCGGGGGGCGGGCAGTCGGGGGGCGGGCAGTCGGGGGGCGGGCAGTCGGGGGGCGGGCAGTCGGGGGGCGGGCAGTCGGGGGGCGGGCAGTCGGGGGGCGGGCAGTCGGGGGGCGGGCAGTCGGGGGGCGGGCAGTCGGGGGGCGGGCAGTCGGGGGGCGGGCAGTCGGGGGGCGGGCAGTCGGGGGGCGGGCAGTCGGGGGGCGGGCAGTCGGGGGGCGGGCAGTCGGGGGGCGGGCAGTCGGGGGGCGGGCAGTCGGGGGGCGGGCAGTCGGGGGGCGGGCAGTCGGGGGGCGGGCAGTCGGGGGGGGGGCAGTCGGGGGGCGGGCAGTCGGGGGGCGGGCAGTCGGGGGGGGGGCAGTCGGGGGGGGGGCAGTCGGGGGGGGGGGCAGTCGGGGGCGGGGGCAGTCGGGGGGGGGGCAGTCGGGGGGGGGCGGGCAGTCGGAGGGCGGGCAGTCGGGGGGCGGGCAGTCGGGGGGCGGGCAGTCGGGGGGCGGGCAGTCGGGGGGCGGGCAGTCGGGGGGCGGGCAGTCGGGGGGCGGGCAGTCGGGGGGCGGGCAGTCGGGGGGCGGGCAGTCGGGGGGCGGGCAGTCGGGGGGCGGGCAGTCGGGGGGCGGGCAGTCGGGGGGCGGGCAGTCGGGGGGCGGGCAGTCGGGGGGCGGGCAGTCGGGGCGGGCAGTCGGGGGGCGGGCAGTCGGGGGGCGGGCAGTCGGGGGGCGGGCAGTCGGGGGGCGGGCAGTCGGGGGGCGGGCAGTCGGGGGGCGGGCAGTCGGGGGGCGGGCAGTCGGGGGGCGGGCAGTCGGGGGGCGGGCAGTCGGGGGGCGGGCAGTCGGGGGGCGGGCAGTCGGGGGGCGGGCAGTCGGGGGGGCGGGCAGTCGGGGGGGCGGGCAGTCGGGGGGGCGGGCAGTCGGGGGGGCGGGCAGTCGGGGGGCGGGCAGTCGGGGGGGCGGGCAGTCGGGGGGCGGGCAGTCGGGGGGCGGGCAGTCGGGGGGCGGGCAAGCGGGGGGCGGGCAAGCGGGGGGCGGGCAAGCGGGGGGCGGGCAAGCGGGGGGCGGGCAAGCGGGGGGCGGGCAAGCGGGGGGCGGGCAAGCGGGGGCGGGCAAGCGGGGGCGGGCAAGCGGGGGGCGGGCAAGCGGGGGGCGGGCAAGCGGGGGGCGGGCAAGCGGGGGGCGGGCAAGCGGGGGGCGGGCAAGCGGGGGGCGGGCAAGCGGGGGGCGGGCAAGCGGGGGGCGGGCAAGCGGGGGGCGGGCAAGCGGGGGGCGGGCAAGCGGGGGGCGGGCAAGCGGGGGGCGGGCAAGCGGGGGGGGCAAGCGGGGGGGGCAAGCGGGGGGGGGGCAAGCGGGGGGGGGGCAAGCGGGGGGGGGGCAAGCGGGGGGGGGCAAGCGGGGGGGGGGCAAGCGGGGGGGGGGGGGGCAAGCGGGGGGGGCAATGCCCAGGGGTGCAAAGCCCAGGAGGGGGGGGCAAAGCCCAGGAGGGGGGGGGGCAAAGCCCAGGAGGGGGGGGGGCAAAGCCCAGGAGGGGGGGGGGGGGCAAAGCCCAGGAGGGGGGGGGGGCAAAGCCCAGGAGGGGGGGGGCAAAGCCCAGGAGGGGGGGGGCAAAGCCCAGGAGGGGGGGGGCAAAGCCCAGGAGGGGGGGGGCAAAGCCCAGGAGGGGGGGGGCAAAGCCCAGGAGGGGGGGGGCAAAGCCCAGGAGGGGGGGGCAAAGCCCAGGAGGGGGGGGCAAAGCCCAGGAGGGGGGGGCAAAGCCCAGGAGGGGGGGGGCAAAGCCCAGGAGGGGGGGGCAAAGCCCAGGAGGGGGGGGCAAAGCCCAGGAGGGGGGGGCAAAGCCCAGGAGGGGGGGGCAAAGCCCAGGAGGGGGGGGGGGGAGATTGAGACAGAGAGAAAGACAGAGACAGAGAGAGAGACAGAGAGACAGAGAGAGAGA
Source organism: Mustelus asterias (assembly GCF_964213995.1). Classification (NCBI taxonomy): domain Eukaryota; kingdom Metazoa; phylum Chordata; class Chondrichthyes; order Carcharhiniformes; family Triakidae; genus Mustelus; species Mustelus asterias. The sequence goes on along the minus strand of NW_027591538.1, from coordinate 78,484 downwards.
CAGAGAGAGAGAGACAGAGGCAGAGAGAGAGAGGCAGAGAGAGAGAGAGAGGCAGAGAGAGAGAGAGAGGCAGAGAGAGAGAGAGAGGCAGAGAGAGAGAGAGAGAGGCAGTGAGAGAGAGAGAGGCAGAGAGAGAGAGAGGCAGAGAGAGAGAGAGAGAGGCAGAGAGAGAGAGAGAGAGGCAGAGAGAGAGAGAGAGGCAGAGAGAGAGAGAGGCACAGAGAGAGAGAGGCAGAGAGAGAGAGAGAGAGGCAGAGAGAGAGAGAGAGAGGCAGAGAGAGAGAGAGGCACAGAGAGAGAGAGAGACAGAGAGAGACGGAGAGAGAGAGAGACGGAGAGGGGGAAAGCTGGAGAGGGAGATTGAGAGGAGGCTGCAAACAGAGAGAAAAGCAGGGCTGAGGCGGGAAAGGTGTAGACAGAAAGTCAAGAGGTTCATACTCACCATCGCCCATGTTTTCCCTCGGTGATCTCTCCAACTCCTTCCATCCCCTCTACCATGGTGGGGGAGACAGATCCTTGGCCAGGGGTTTTGTGCTGGGAAAGGGGGGGTTAAAATATCAGAGCTGGAACTCCATGCAAGCACACACTGACTCACTCACTCACAAAGACACAGCTTACCTGATACTTACCAACCCACGTGTAGAGAGAGACTGGACAATGCATCGCCAGCCTTTTTATAACCTCACTGAGTCCCACACCTCCCCAATCAATCCTTATCCAACCACATCTCCTACACCTCACCTGAACACACCTCCTCCAGGTATGGGCCAGTCCAACACCAACCTGTCTCTGAGTGTGTGGGGGGTGTTTGTGTGTGTGGGGGTTAGTGAGCACCAGGCAAATGGTTTATCCCAAGGCTCTCCCTCCCCCCCCACTCCCAGCTTCACATCACCAGCACTGGGAGCTGAGAGAAGATGGGTTTCAATTAACTCGCAGCCCTGCACTGCCAGAGAGAGAGAGAGGCCAGGTCTGAATGTGGATTGTACAACTTGTTCATCCAGGACTCCATCGGCTACAGGTTTGCACCCTTTGCTGATTCTTGCAAAATTCACTTTTCCTTAAGTTGCCTGAACTGAAACAATATCTTGCAAAGTTCTTTGTTGCTGCATTTACAACTGCCACTTCTGATTTACAATCTGTCTGTCCGGGTGTCTGAATGTGTGTGTGTGGTTAATGATTCACCAGAGATCAGAGCTGCAACATAAAGCGTTTAAACTGTTTTTTAAACAGAAGCACTGGCTGGGGGAGGGGAGGGAGAGAATGAGAGTGAAGTTTCTGTCTGATAAATGCTGTAAGTGTGTCTTTAACCAGCAGCTCTGCAGAGAGACAGATGCAGGATTTTAAACTCTCTGGGAGCTGCACGCAGGGACTCACACACACACAGATAGACATCAGCTCCTGTTTCACACCAACAACCAGGCTGGAGTCTATGCAGCTAATTTCCATCCAGAAATGTACTTGATGCATGAAGTCAGTGAGGGCTACATTCCCATGACTTCCCATTCAGTCCAATCCAGCTCAGTTTGTTGGAATGCAGTGTGGGAGCCTCTGAGGGAGTTCACACACTGAGTTAGATTCACAATCTTCATTTCCTATCAAACACTCTCCAGTGTGTTTGAGTTGCACAGATCAGATTGAGCTGGGCACAGACAAGACCACAGCAGATCAGCCAGAGTGACCCCCTCCCCCCCATCCTGGATCTACTGGTTACTGTTTTAACCAGGGTCTGGAGCAGGTCCAGGAGAACATCCCCCCCCACTCACCCACCCCCTCCACACTTTACAGCCTTCTGGACTCAAGATTCAGTCCAACAGTTTCAGAGAGTGAACTCTCAGCCCGTTCTGCTTCTTTTTCTTTGCTTGTTTCATTTTTCTTTCTTTCAGTCGGCAGCCCCCCTGCTCCAGACACAGCTTCTGTTTCTCTGTTCCTTCTCTCGCTCCATCTCCATTCCCTTTGGCTCTGGGGGTGGGGGTTCACTTTTCTCTCATTCAATCTCTCCTGTCTTCCACCCTCTCACAGACCTTCCTTTAGTCCCTGTCCCACCCGCCCCTTTCTCCAAACCTGTTACATTTCGAACTTTCCCCAGTTCACAGGAAAGGTCACAGAGCTGAAATGTTAACTCTGTTTCTCTCTCTCTCTCTGCACAGATGCAGCCGAACCTGCTGAGTTTAATTCCAGCATTTCCCTGTTTTTCTAAGATTTCACAGAATAGTGTTGGTGCAGGAGGCCATTTGGCCCATCGTGTCTGCACCAGCTCTCCAATGTGCTGTTAAATCAGAGATTGGTGTAAAACTGGGATCTGTTCCTGACTGAGAGCGAAACGGCAGCTTTACATTTCCAGACTGAAAATAACTGGCCAATATTTAGTGCAGATTGTTCCCAGTTCCTTGCTTGCGGTCTATCCCTAACTGCCCTTGAACTGAGCAGCTTGCTTGCTGGGCCATTCCAGAGTCAACCACATCGTGTGGACCTGGATTCACATGAAAGACTTACAGGTCCTACCAGACCTGCTGAGATTTTCCAGCATCCTCTGGTCTTATTCTGGAGTCGGATAAATTCCTTCTCTGAAGGGCATCGGGGAACCAAATGGGTTTTAACGGCAATGGTTTCATGGTCATCACCAGACCTTTAATGACAGATTTTTATTGAATTGAGATTTCACTATTTGCTGTGGTGTGATTGGAAGCTGGCTGCCCAGTGCATTACCCTCGGACTCTGGGCTCCCAGTCCAGTGACAATACCACCACACCATCAGATTGAGAGCATCTGTGTGATAGTCCCCAGTCTACCACTTTCAGGCCAGTCTCAATATGTTTAAAAAAAACCGTTTTAAAATAAATCAATTCAAGTCTACATTAAATACCAGTTGGAGGAATTCACAGGAGCCTGGGGCAGTTTTCTAACACATTACCATCTTTCTATAGATAAGGAATCAAGTATTGTACACAATACTCCAGATGTGGTCTCTCCAGTGCCTTGCACAATGGAAACATGCGTGAATTTAGAAGAATGAGAGATCACTGACAAGATGATAAAAGGTACGGATAAAGTAGACGTGGAGAGGATGCTTCCTCTTCTGGGACATTCTAGGACGAGAGGTCACAGTCTTAGGATAAGGGGCAGCAAATTTAAAACAGAGTTGAGGAGAAACTACTTCTCCCAAAGGGTTGTGAATCTGTGAAATTCGCTACCCCAAAGAGCGGAGGAGGCTGGGACAGTGAGTAAATTTAAGGAGGGGTTAGACAGATTTTTAATTGGTAATGGGTTGAAGGGTTATGGGGAGAAGGCAGGAAAATGGGGATGAGGAGCATATCAGCCATGATCGAATGACGGAACGGACTCGATGGGCCGAATGGCCTAAATCTGCTCCTATATCTGAGGAATTTCTGACCCTTCCTATTTAATAATTCATTCCCTCGTCATAAATGGTAACATTTCATGACATTTCTGATTAATTGCTGTACCTGTATATTAGCCCCTTTTGATTCATGCCCAAGGACGGCCCAATCCCTCTGTCCCTCAGAATGTTGTGATCTCGCACCATTTAGTTATTAAGTGTATTTTATATTCATCAGGCCAAAATGTACATTTTCACATCCGCCCACATTAAACACAATTTGTCGAAGCTTTGCCAATTCACTGAACTACTTATGTCCCTTCATCGTCCCCTTACATCCTCATCACCATTTATTTTCCAATCTATCGTTGTGTCATCAGCAAACTTAACATCCATTTCTGCTCTGTGACATATCACTGTGTAATCTAACAATTACTCCAGTTCCCCTGGATTACTGCTCTGTAACATATCACTGTGTAATCTAACAATTAATCCAGTTCCCCTGGATTACTGCTCTGTGACATATCACTGTGTAATCTCACAATTAATCCAGTTCCCCTGGATTACTGCTCTGTAACATATCACTGTGTAATCTAACAATTAATCCAGTTCCCCTGGATTACTGCTCTGTAACATATCACTGTGTAATCTAACAATTAATCCAGTTCCCCTGGATTACTGCTCTGTAACATATCACTGTGTAATCCAACAATTAATCCAGTTCCCCTGGATTACTGCTCTGTGACATATCACTGTGTAATCTAACAATTAATCCAGTTCCCCTGGTTTTTGATTGGATATAACTAAAACAGAAAGCAGGCACCTCGGTCTTTGGGCTCGAATCAAGCATCAAATCGAGTCCAAGATCAGGTGCGATGCTCTTTCATGTCAGCTTGGATTTTTTGCGAGGACCATGAATTAGATTCAATTTGAATTGGTTTTGGGGGCAATGAGGAGATGGATTCTGGCTTGGCCAGTCCGCTCTCTGCATTGGCTTTGCAACGCTAAGCAATTACTATTTTACAATCCGACAGACAGGAGCTCCCGAACACAATGCAAAGTGCGGGGTTGGATTGGTTTCCATCATAAATTCCGTAAGTGAGTCCTTATTCGGATCATCTCTTCAGAGTCCAATTTCTCCAGCTGGAGATGGAGAGGTTTGGCTGCCTGACCGGTGCTGTTGCTGTTGTTTGTTTCACGATTGTCTGCAAACATGAGTAAGACTCCCTGCGAGCGCAGTTCAATATCATAAAGCTGATATTGATCAGTGAGTTCCAGAATAAAACAAAGACAATCCTTGCAATGTCATAGTTGAAACTTGTAAAAAAAACTACTTCTTTTTCTGTCTCATCATTTGAGGACAATAAGTAAGTGACATAATTTCCATGACTCAGATCTGAAATACATGTTCAAACCCGAATCAATCATATCGGAGTGTGTTTAAACTTTAGGTTGAAATCACGATTGGGAAATTACTTTAAATGTGTTTATTCCACAATTGCCTATCTGAAGTTCCCCCTCCCCACCCCGTCTCAACCGAGGCAGACCGAGGGCCGGGTAACTGCAGAATACCCTCGGCCTGAGTAACTGTGTGCCAACCTGAAAAATAACGGCACACAGTAAACTCTGACACATGTATATAGTTTTAAGAAATGAAATGTAACAAAATGTAATGTTTTTGTAAATAAGCACTGTATTGTACTGTAAAAATGATTCTTTTTTGCACTGTTTATGACCTTTGGATCTGTCATTTTGCAATGTTTTATTGGAGAGTTTTTTTTTGTGAATAAAGTATATTTTTGAAATAAAAAAAAAATGTGTCGCAGTGGTGTTTTTAGCCCTGAAGCTGGAGACCTGGCTTCCAGTGAGCAGAAATAACCCAAGCTGAGATATAATCAGTGTGCTTGTGAGGAAAATCGCTATATTGTTGGGGCCAGGGGTGGGAATGAAGTCGCTGGTCTGATTATTGAAACAGAGAAACACTGGGTTGTGAATTGTGTCCGAAAACATTTGACAGACATTCAAAATGAGAATGAACATTGATGGCAACCTGTTCTCAGGGATTGTTTTAAATAGCACAATGATAACCTTGCGAAATGTATATGCCAATATAAGCTGTCCCTTAGGCAGCAAAATACTCTGATCAAATAGACCCTTTGATCAAAGAGACCTTGAAAAGGAGAGTGAAGATGGGGAAAGTGCTGCACAATAATTCACACAGGCAAGAAAATGTCATCAAAGGTTGAAGCGTGAGTTAAGGAACTGTAAATGTATTTTTAGTATAGTAGCAAGTTAAAAATTCAACTGTGGCTCAGCCGTTCGTGTTGAGTGTTGTGTTTTGTTTTGATATTTTGTTTATGACCCTGTGACTATCACTGTCGAGACAAAATAATTATTTCTGTTTATCAGTGTGGGAGCGCCCTCTGCTGATCACTAACCGGAACTCCCAGTCTGGGGTTTTTGTGCGGGGTTCGCTCCATCTGTACCAGTGTGGGCTCCATGGCACAGAAATACACGGCGCTGTCGGACAGAACAGCTCTGGCGATATTCAAAGGAACAGTATTGTTTCCTTTGTGCAAAGCAGCCGAGAATCTATCTGAGAAATCCGGAGACTTATCGGTATTGCCCGAGCTATATATCTTCATCAAATATCTCGGAGCTTGCCCGGGATACTGGATGTACCAGAACATAGTTTCAGAAGTAGCTGTTGGGTATTTACAGTCCAGTGTTATGTTCTGTCCTTCCAGAACCGATAATTCAGATCGATCTTGAAACACTGAATCTTCAGCCTTTGCCCCTGTAACAAAACACAGAAGGTGTTCAATATCTGGGAGGGAAGAGAGCCCATGGGACAGACACTGATCGTTTAAACATTGACTCAAAAAAAGAAAATGCTCGAAATTTTCAGAAGATCTGACAACATCTGTGAGAGGCGAACAGAGATAATGTTTCAAGTCAGGATGACACTTTGTCAGAGTTTATTGACTCACCGGGCAGCAAGACCATTATTATCAGCAAACAAAGTAAGGAGCACATGGTGTCTGGTTTCGGGTTCGGCAGAAATGAAGCAGTATTTGAAATGTGTTGACATTTCTGTTCTGATATTCAAGCGGAAATTCATATCAGCGGGAACGTAATTTACTCAGAAATTATGGGGCGTTTCCCAGCGACAGGATTGGCCGCTTTCTCAGGATTGATGATCGTCGGGCATCAATCAGCGTTCGCTCGACTAATAAGTTCTGAGTTTCTCTTTCTCCGTGTCTTTCTCAGATTCCCCTGCTCTCTCTTCGTTTGGAGCCTGTCTATCTCGCTCTGTCATTCCGCCTCTGTTTGTCTCGCCCCCATTGCTCTGCTTCTGACCGTCTCTGTCTTCGCACTGGCTCTCCATTCTTATCTTTCTCTCCTTCTCCCTAAAATTCAGAGTTCAGACAATCCGATTTCCCTCACTCTCCTATTTCAATGAATCCACTAAGTTACTCATTCTTTTGGTGCAACAAATGTAGAAAACGTTAATAACCAGAAGTTGCGAGGTAACATTATGATGGAAATATTTAAATGTAAATAACTAAAGAATATAGGAAATGAATGTGAATCCAGGGTCATATTTACATCTTGTGTTGTTATTTTAGGAAAGGCATCTTATCGGAATCTTGAGGGCTTCATATTGTTTAGAATGAGTTTTATAACCACTATTAATTGAATAAAGCGAATCGCCAGCAATTAAAATAACGATGTTATTATCTCTCATGTATACGTTCAACTGTGTTCAATTGCATTGGAATAGTAAAAGGATGAACAAGAATAATGCAACATAATCACCAGTAGTAACGACCTTCTGTAATTTGAGAATTCGATGATTTTGCAGGAAATGACCAGTTACCTCAGATTGCCGCCAGATGGCGGTGCCTCACCATGTTTGTGTGTTTACTGCAGCGGGTCCGGGAAGCTTTACGAGGCGGTTCTGCTGCTGGTCTGGTTTCCTCGGGCATCCAGAAGCTCTCGGAAATAATCCTGTCGGTATCATGTACTATGTTATATTATGTTGTGTTAAGGAATGAAGATGAACGAATGGAAAGACAGTGGGTGAATTCGAGGCCGAGGCCGTGATAGAAGTCAAGGCACAGATTAGGAGGAACAGATGGAGAAATCATAGAAACCCTACAGTGCAGAAAGAGGCCATTCGGCCCATCGAGTCTGCACCGACCACAATCCCACCCAGGCTCTACCCCCATATCCCTACACATTTACCCGCTAATCCCTCTAACCTACACATCTCAGGACACTGAGGGCAATTTTTAGCATGGCCAATCAACCGAACCCGCACATCTTTGTTCTCTCTTTATGTTTTCGTCTGTACTGTCTCCATAAATCTGCAACTGCTCCCTTCACAGTTCCTTCACCGAACCTTCATCTATTTCCCTTCCTGTCTCCGTCTCTCCCTCATTTATCTTACTGTCTGTCCCTCTATTTATCTCCTTGCCTCTCGCACATTTCTCTCATTCCCTTTCCTCGTGTTTATATCCCTGTAACTCCATCTGTTCCTCCTAATCTGTGCCTTGAATTCTATCACGGTCTCGAATTCACCCACTGTCTTTCCATTCGTCTAGTTGGACCAATGAGCGGCACAGGCTTGGAGGGCCGAAGGGCCTGTTTCCTGTGCTGTACTGTTCTGTGTTCTTTGTTCTTTGTTTATCTTCATCCCTCAGCTTGAAGCTTTCTGTGTTGCTGCATTTATTCCCCTCACGGGATCAACATCTAAATCCACTGTTGTACAAATCGCGTATTGTTTTATTTACAATCGCAACCCCCTGAAATCTACCGTGGAGGATAAAGAGTTCAGCGTCACCAGGTCACGCACAATGAGATTAGTGTTCTTGAGAAACCGTCACAAAAAATAAATAACATTCAATCTGAGCGTGTGAGGCCGATCAAATAAAACCGCAGACAGCTGAGGACTTTGGATCTGCATTCGATGGAGTTTAGAGAGATGAAGGGGGAATCTCATTGAAAAATACTTGGTTTGTTCTCACTGGATCGACGGAGGTTTGAGGGGAGACCTGATAGAAGTCTACAAGATTATGAGGGGCACGGACAGAGTGGATGGTCAGAAGCTTTTTCCCAGGGTGGAAGAGCCAATTACTAGGGGGCACAGGTTTAAGGTGTGAGGGGCGAGGTTTAAAGGAGATGTACGAGGCAGGATTGCTGCAGCAACTGAAAACAGGCGTGAGGTTTTTGTACAGTGACGAGCGTCTTTCCTCTCAGTGTGGGCTGTATCGCACAGTAATACAGAGCGGCATCCGCGCTCTCCGTGTTTCCAATAACCAACTGGCCCCGTTTGCCCGCAGTGGAAAGTTCCAATTCGAACCGGTCTTTTCTCTCTTTGCCATTCGATAATCTTCTTATTATCCACTCGAGTCCCTGACCGGGTTTTTGTCTGTACCAATACATTCCATCAATGCTGGACATATCATAACTGCAGTTTATCAGCACCGAATCCCCGCTCTGGACTGTTCTCGCTGTGGGAGTTTGTGAAACTTGGTCCGAGCGACACCGATCTATGAAAAAACATTCAGACAATGAGGCACTGGAGCAAAACGTTTTTAAATAAACAGTCTCTACAAGTGACCGAGTAAATTTCCTGCACTTACAAGTTAGTAGAATCAGAATGAAAACGAACAGATCCATTAATACAACAAAAATGTCAGAAGTAATACAATAAAAATGTCAGAAGGGAACCGGAGCAGAACTCGCAGCAGAAAAGCACGGAGTGAATCAACAGCTTCAATCCGCCACTCATGGAGCACCAGATAAAGTTTCAGTTTTTTGCAGTCTGATTGGCTGGAATCAGACTCTGTTCTTCGGATGTCAGGATGTGGTTTGTTGATCCGCCGCCGCTTCTCTTTCGGGTCACTTATGAACAAGTCAGTTGTCAATAACCCAGCGCGCTTCTTTACTGCAGCTACTTTCATTGATAAAAGTGTTTAAAGTTTAACTGTTCATCAATGAAGGCATTGATTTCAAATTGAAATGATCAGTCATGCGAATTCTACTGAAGCTGCAATTCAAATATTCGTTTCAAATGTAACCAGGTCCTCCCGCCTCTCGGCTCTGGCTCCGTTTTCTCCAGGATTTCAACTGAAGCATCAACGATTTAGTTTGATGTCCCTCCCTCTTCAGGTGAAATCTTAATTATATTATAATCATTCGTACCATGACAAGAGGAATATCCTGTTATCATCCCCAAACGTCCCATTTTATAATTTATACGCACGTGCTTCGCCAAACGGTGGCAACATTAAAATAGGGACAAGTGTCCAGATTTTTTTCACCTGCAAGAATCAAGATTGCTTTCAACAATTGCCGATTCTACATTCTACAAGAGTTTATAGATCATAGAATCCCTACAGTACAGAACGAGGCCATTCGGCCCATCGAGTCTGCACCGACCACAATCCCACCCAGGCCCTACCCCCATATCCCTACATATTTTGCCCGCTAATCCACGCATCCCGGGACACTAAGGGGCAATTTTAACCTGGCCAATCAACCTATCCCGCACATCTTTGGACTGTGGGAGGAAACCGGAGCACCCGGAGGAAACCCACGCAGACACGAGGAGAATGTGCAAACTCCACACAGACAGTGACCCAAGCCAGGAATCGAACCCAGGTCCCTGGAGCTGTAAAGCAGCAGTGCTAACCACTGCGCTACCGTGCCGCCCCACTTTTATACCACTTTCTGGCTTACCAGGAAAAACAGCAAGGACTATGTATAATTAGGTCCAATTTAAATATCTGGAAGATGTTGTCTGATATTTCTGCTTTGATTTGTAAACCAATAAATCTATGATTCTATGATTCTAAAACCGCAGACATCTTCGTTTAACGGTAACAAGGACTCTGTGTACAATCTTGGGTAAACGATTCGAAAGCGGGTAATGACTTTGGAATAAGGGCGGCGGCAATACACCAGAATAATGCCAGGGATGAGGAATTGCGATGCAGATGGACTATGCAAACTGCAATTCTTCTGGAGTTCTCTGCAAAGAGACAGGTCCGACCCATAGCGCGATGAACTGAACCACGCGAAGGACAAGGAGGCGAGTTTGAAATACATCACAGCCCGAATTGGAATAGGGCTCTGTGCTCCTATAACAACCTGTCCTCCGTTCAAACCATTCCCTCGGAGCAGTCTGAGTTACAGCGGCAAAACTCTTATAGAATAGAAACCCTACAGTGCAGAAGGAGGCCATTCGGCCCATCGAGTCTGCACCGACCACAATCCCACCCAGGCCCTACCCCCACATATTTACCCGCTAATCCCTCTCACTTACGCATCTCAGGACTCTAAGGGGCAATTTTTAACCTGGCCAATCAACCTAACCCGCACATCTTCTTATGTACTCTGTTCACTTTTTTTCCATGTTATTGTCTGGAGTTGTGGATAGTAATGGCTGAGGCTCCAATAAATATCCTCAGCTATCAGGTACTGGCTTTCGAATTGAAGCCGATGTTTCTGCCTCAGAGGCACAGACGCGATCCACTGTGACACAGGAGTTCATCTCTTAATATCAAAGGAGGTAAAGAGAGACCAGCTGAGGTGCTCAACATCATGTGGTTTTGTCAAAGTAAATCGCATGTCACAGTTTCCGCCGGCAGAACTTTGGAAAACACAAGCGTCTACTTTAGGAGGTGAGAGGGCAATGGAAAGATTAGATTCATTGATTACTCTGCGATTTGTTAAACTTGGAAGGTGGTCATCGGATCCCTACAGTGCAAAAGGAGGCCATTCGGCCCATCAAGTGTGCATCGACTCTTACCCAGGCCTATCCCCGCGGTGTCTAAAGAGATGGCGGAAAAAGAGATAACAGTAAGTTTCAGAAGGGAATGGGAGATAGGTTGAAAGCAGAAAGATGCAGTCACTGTGAGAGATGCGGGATTTGAAAGCTGAATTGAAGAATTCTGTCAATTCTGAATTCTCACATCAATTCTGAATTCTGTCAAGCAAAGATACCATGGTCCGAGTGGCCACATCTCCTGCATTGATACGCGATGTTTCTATTTTGTTCATGTCCCTGGCCCCGTTATGCCCCTCCCTCTCTATTTCTTCTCAGTCACTTGAACAGTGAGCAGGTGCAGAATGGTGACAGATTCCAGAGATGGAAGTCTCGCTATTTCCGTTCCGGGTGCAGCTGAATCTGCCGCACACTTCACTCAATATTTTGTCTACTGCATCCCCGCCCACGACTTCCGTTTTCTGCTCTCACTCTGAACCAATTGTGTGATTGGACGGATTGCTGCCGCTGCTCCATTCCTCTCATTGGTTGGATCAGCAGTGCAGTGGAACAGTGTCTTTCTGTCTCTGACAGGATTTCACTCATTGCAGAGTTACAGACTCAGGAAGCATCATGGTGAACTATCTCACTCCGATCCTCATCATTCTCTCACTTCTCAGTAAGTATTTTCTTCCCCGTAAAACTACATGCTCCTCCTGACAGCTGTAACCCAGATATTCTTGTTGATAAAACAATAGTGATGATGATAATTGTATCGTTTAATCTGAGGCTAACTCTGATTGTCATATTGCTGTTGTTTCTGTTAGAATGGAGCCACCAAGACGAAGTGGAACAATTGGATCCTGGAATAAAGGTTAAAGAGGAAAATGATGTCACACTAACCTGCGCTTTGAAAACAAGCGATTCCAACCCTTATGTGTACTGGTACAGTCAGCAGCCCGGGAAAGCTCCGGTGTACATGTTTAAGCTTATTGGAGAGAATGTGCAAAAGAATCCCGACCTCAATGATCGATTTTCTTCCAAATTTGATAAAAAGAACAAGACTAGTGAGCTGACAATCAGTAACACACTGATTTCCGACAGCGCCGTGTACTTCTGTGCCATGGAGCCCACACTGCTGCAGAGACATAGCCAATGCCGTGCAAAAACCCCACACTGGCAGTTCCAGTTAGTGCCCAGCAGGGTGCGCGCTCTAATTTATTAGCAAAACATCAGATAAATACATTGTCGTGATAGAATAGCTTATTACTGTTTAATGAATTTCAAAATTCCAGTTACTGGAAACATCACCACATTTTTCAGATCCTCTCTGAACTGTGTCTGTGTCACTGCATAGATGCATGTGTTGGTGCAGCAACTCAGGAGTTGGAGCATAACTCCTAATTCCTAAAGAAAATGTGGTAAACGCGACAGAAATAATTTAAACATGTACAGTCGGTCATATAAACAATAGAAGAGGAACACTGACCATAACAGGAGAAAATTTCCCGATATTGCAAACAGTATGATGATAGATTTTCTTCTTTTCTCTATCACTGGGTCACTTGGACTTTCCCCATTCTTGTGGGTCCGAAGTCTCCTGCGGACTTTACTCAACACTACAATGTATTTAACGGTTAAAACGTTGAACAGCACAACCAACAAAAAAGGAATAGTCGGGGTTAAAATATAGTGGAGACTTTCAGCTGCTGTCCATGCTGGTGAGGAGGCGACATCAAAATCTACAGAACAGAAATAGGGAGTATTGGAAAGCCAATAGCTATTCTCACACATAAAGTACCAGAAAGTGTTTTTTACAGTGAATACCACACTCACTGTTCCTAGAACCACAGTTGCCGTTTCCTCAGTGCAGTATTTTATTTTCAGCTTCTGACAAGTAATGGCCACGAATCGATCAAAGGTAAAAGTGACAGTGAACCAGACAGAACAGTCAGTGACTGCGTAAAGCAGGACGGCATGGATATTGCACACTTTAACATGATACATGAAGACAAATTGATCTCTGAAACTGATGGGAATTTGCCTCAATACGAGGTCGATGATGACGACGAGTAGATCCGCCGCTGACATGGAAATTAGGTAACGTGAGACACATTTGGAAAGTCCACACCTCCCTCGAGACAGGATAAGAATCGTCAATAAGTTCACTGCAGGGAAGTGAGAGACAATTAACTCATATTTCAGACTGAGAACAGGAGCAGTAATCTGGCAGGTTTCTGGGGAACAGCTGCAGGATTTTGTTTTACAGAGTCCAGCCTCAGAAAAACATGGATTCACCTGTTCTGCTGAGACTGGGTTCACAGTAAGAAAGCATCGCACTGAGGTATCAAGAAACTAAATTTACCAACAGAGCAGATCTCCAATTCCCTGCCTTCTCTTTATTTGTATTTGGGAGACACAATGGTACCAATGGGTTTGGACGGAATGTTCCTGGTCTGGGTCACTCTGCTGTGGCTGTGCTGCAGACTGTGCATCTGAAGATATTGCATAAGTTGATTTGGAATTGGCTGTAAATCACAAAACTGGAAATTATATATTTTATTTTACTGAGGCAGGACCCTGTAGATATTAAGGCAGGAATAGTGGAAGTGGCCGGTGAAGGTGTGGTGGGAGTGGGGGGAGTGAGGAGAGGGGGTTGGTAGTGGGGAGGGGGGAGAGTGGGAAATAGAGAGCAACCACCAGGCAAGAGTAGGGAAAATGTCTGCTGGGAAGATAGAGAAATTTTCCAATTGCATTAGCACATATGCAACATGAAGTTTGCACATTATAAAATTATTAATTGGGTCTCACGGACAAGTGCAATCAACAGAGTGAAATTTAACTCACCAGCTACACCAACTGCAGCGAGGAGTGGGTAGTAAATCCTTTGGATATCGTGAAGTACCCAAGCAACACGAAGCTCAAGTGGAATAATCCAGAACATGGTTTAGTGACTCTGAGATTCAATGATCACTGGTTGTACTGGAGACCACTCTCAGTTTTAACACTGATGCGCACAATGAAAACATTCTATATTTACCGAGTGAGGAAAGTCCCCTGGTGAAACAATTAAATGATGTGCGGAATGACATTAATCACGATCAATGAACAAACATGATGACTTCGGCTTTTATTGCAAAATATATGTTTATTGAAAGTCTTTTGCACTCATAGTATAGGAACTGACTGAAGGCAAACAGATTTGTCCAGCAGTTTGGTGAAAAAATATGAATATTGATTAACACTATGTACTGAACTGAAGTGAATTAAAGGAGTTACGAATATTTCTATCACATAATGTCAGTCTACAATTTCAGAATTTGAATAAAATTGTAATCATGAAATTAGTGCAGATTCGAGATTCTTCTGTTCATGCAAGAGAGGTGCCAGAAGCAGGATGATTGGAAACATCGCACTGCTGCTATTCAGCAAGAAACAGTTTAAAATCAATAAGACAGACATTTACCCTCAAGTTGTTCACAGATAATATTTTATGGAGATTACTCCGAGAGAGGGGTAAATCACGTGTCCAAACTACTTTCGGAAACACATGTACAATTTCTGGTATCTTTGGAGATGAGTGAGGATGTGTCCTGTATCATTCATTCAAACTTTCATCTTCTTCCTTATGCCATGTTCCTTGCAGTCTGTGTGGAAGCTATTCCCTCGATCTTGAACTGTTGCATTCTCGAAATGTCTTGGACTTTCAACTAACTTATCCTGGTAATATTCAAAGCCTTCGATTACTTTTGATTGGTAGATTGAAAAAGAAAGTATCAGTCCAGAGTTTTTGTAAAACTGGCAATGAAATATTATTTAATCTGAAATATACCCGATATAATTTTATAAGTACCCTTTCAGTTTGCAAACCTCTGGTGAAAAATAGAACAGTAGAAAGTCGATGGTGCGAACAGTGGTCATTCAGCTGATCATGTGGCGCTGGACACAACAGCGACAAATGGAGCTAGTAGCTCCTTTTAATACCACACTCTAACAAGTGACCCGAGGCTTTGACGGTTGCAGCACTGTGGATGGAGAACCCATATTAGAAATAACGTGTATACTCCTGCGTCTCGTTATTTTATGGGAAATATAATTGCAGTCGAGGCGGTCCAGTTCAGATTTTCCAGATGATTTAACAGGAATCGGTGGGTTTCCTTTTGGAGATGGTTGGCCAGGCTCTCCCTGCACAACCACTAAACCTCCTCACGCCTGGACTAGTGCTGTATGTACATTCAGCATCAGCAATTGAGCTCCAACTTCTATCAGTCACCTCTCCCCACTCCAACTCTGTAGAGAACTACAGAACCTTTGCCTCTCTTAATAAACCGCCCCACATCAACATCGTCCTCATACTCCTATCTTTTCCGCCTCTCTCTCATTCTGTTTTTCATCGGCCAGATTGTGGAGAGCCAAAGGGAGAGAGAAAAATCCACACTCAGTCCTTCAATAAATTGCAATCAAAACGTTTCCTGCACATTCCACTCGTCCCATCAGTTGACTGCGAAGTCTAAAACTGCCAGCGTTGTCAGAGAATGCAGATTGAAAGATGACCACTTTCATTTGGCGAGTGGTTAACACTGAGGTTGAGTCTCTTTGACGACAAGAAGATATGGATGGAATGTTCAAATGGGCCGGTAAGTTGCAGATGGAATTTAACCCTGAAAAGAGTGGTGATTAAATTTAGAAGGAATAATTTGACAACGAAGTATTCAACGAATGGCATGAAATTGGAAGTTCTGTAGAACAAAGGGGGCTTGTCGTGTTCCCCATGTTGAAATTGATGAAATGCTGAGTAAATTGTGTTATAATTCTCTGGAGTCAGACGAAAGACATGAGATTGTTTCCCATTGTCTTTCCATCCCTTTATCTTTATTACTTCGCCTGAAAATTCCTGTGTTGCAGCATTTGCTTCCCTCACGGGATCTCCATCCAAATCCTCAGTTGTTCAATCCGTGTACAGTTCTATTTACAATCGCAACCCGAGGAAATCTACCTGTCAGAACGAAAAGTTCAGCGTAAACAGGTCAAGCGCGTGGTAATAAGATTAAGGTTCTTGAGAAGTCGTCACAAACTGGTATAAAAATAAATAACATTTAACATGAGCGAGTTAATCCGATCAAATGAAACCGCAGACATCTGAGGCCTCTGGGTTTGTACTTATAAACGTTAATAAGATTAAATATACTCTTTCACTATTATCGTTAATTTACTCTGACTAAAATGATTGAATTCTGACAGACGCACCGATAGATATCGTAATTAATACTATCCTGATGGCAAGGGAAACATGGTCTATTGCAATATGAAGACAGGCTCTGGTGTCATATAAAGAGCTGATCTCCGGTTGGAAGGAAAGAGAGTTAAACCGAGAAAGAGACAGAATGACTGAGAATGTGACAGAGAGCAAGAGGGTGAGAAAGACGCACTCAGCCTGGGCTACAATTTGATTGGAGAAAGCCAGCCGCACTTCGTCGTCAACTAACAGTGATTGATCCAAAGCTAACATCATCTCAGGCAGACTAACCAATCGCAGCACTGAGAAACGCCCCCCAGTTTCCCAATAATTGCAGTTGCCTCTGATCTGAGTTGACTCTGTGATATAAACTAGAAGCAGCAACATCGTTTAAACAGTGTGGCTGTTTACTGTCCAATCAGGAACCATGTGTTCCCTGTGTGCTTTACTGATAATAATGGTCATGCTGCCCGGTGAGTCTGAGCTCAAATCCTCAGTGTGTGTTTCATGGGTTATATTCACTCAGATTTCTCACACATTCTATATGTTGTTACAGGAACCAGTGGCCAAGATTCAGTTTCCCAGGACCGGCCCGAATTCACGGCCCAGGAAGGACAGACGGTAATATTGAACTGCAACTACACAGCACAATACACTGGCGAGACTCTCTTCTGGTACATTCAACATCCCGGGGACGCTCCGAGATATTTACTGAAGAAATACGGCAAGGGACAGGGGGAAAAGTCTCCAGATTTCCCTGACCGGTTTTCGGCTGAATTGGACAAAGACAAGAGAACAGTTCCTTTAACAATCACCGGGGTCCATGTCTCTGACTCTGCCGTGTATCACTGTGCGCTGAGCCGCACACTGCTACAGAGACACAGTCAACCCGTACAAAAACCGGCAAAGGCACTCTCACCTCCTCTCACTGAATCAGATCTGTGAGCTGCAATGTGGATTTGTAATTGAACCCAAATCATATGAAGACCAGCTTGGCTGGTCTTTAAGTCCCCTTGAAACACAAGGGGAATCAATTATATTTGCAAAAGTAAATCGAGAAACAATATTTGCAACATATTATTGATCACGCATTTATCATACATAACTTTAAAATGAGGGCAAACCTGATTTTAAAATCATGCCTTTATTGGTGAAGTTAAACTTTAACCACTTTTATAAATGACAGTTACTGCAGTAAAGCAGTGTCCTGTTTTTTGGACAATTGATTTGTTCACACGTGACCCGGAAGAGAAGCAGCTTCGGATCAACAACCCACATCCTGATACCGGAAGCACGGAGTCTGATTCCAGCCAATCAGATTGCAGAAAACCCAAGTGTCTGAAACTTTATCTGGTGCATATGTTGAAGACGTTGATTCAATGCATGCTCTTCTGCTGTGAGCTGTGCTCCGTATTCTTACTGACATTGTTATTATATCACACGGTGCAAATGAAACTGTTCCTTATCATTCTGGTGGTGCTAACTTGTAAGCGCAGGATATTTATTTGTGGAGCTATTTATTTATAATAATTTTGCTCCAGTGCCTCATTGTATGAATGTTTTTTTATAGATCGGTGTCGCTCGGACCAAGTTTCACAAACTCCCACAGCGAGAACAGTCCAGAGCGGGGATTCGGTGCTGATAAACTGCAGTTATGATATGTCCAGCATTGATGGAATGTATTGGTACAGACAAAAACCCGGTCAGGGACTCGAGTGGATAATAAGCAGATCATCGAATGGCAAAGAGAGAAAGGACCGGTTCGAATTGGAACTTTCCACTGCGGGCAAACGGGGCCAGTTGGTTATTGGAAACACGGAGAGCGCGGATGCCGCTCTGTATTACTGTGCGATACAGCCCACACTGAGAGGAAAGACGCTCGTCACTGTACAAAAACCTCACGCCTGTTTTCAGTTGCTGCAGCAATCCTACAAATAGCAGACTGCAGGCAATAGCTGCCAGAACTAGAGCAGGAAATGGAGCAGGTGAGCGGGGTTACCCGGGGCTTTGCAATTCCTGACAGCGACTTTCCTTTTCTCAGACATATTGAGAGTCAGGATGTAACTAATCCGATTGAAGGAACAGTCGCTCAGTGAGTGTGGGCTTTATGGTGAGGAAATCATCCGCATTCTTTAATTTAAACATGATACTACACTGTCTGGAATCAGACATTTGGTCTCTGCACAAATACAGAAAGACCTGGACAATATTCAGGTTTGGACTGATAAGTGGAAGCAACGTTCAGGTCACACAGGTTCCAGGCAATGACCGTCTCCAAAAGAAGAGGATCTGACGAACTTTGCTTGATATTCAATGGCATTGCCATCGCTGAATCCTCCCCTCTGCTCCCCCCCATCCTCTCCCCCACCCCCAACAACATCCTGGGAGTTGACCGAAAGCTGAACTGGACCGAAGAATATGAATACCGTGGCTACCGGAGCAGATCAAAGGTTAGGAATCCTGTGGCGAGTAACTCGCCTCGTGGCTCCCGAAAGCCTGTCCACCATCTCCAAGGTACAAGTCAGGGGTGTGAATTGAATTCTCCAGACTTACCCACTTGTCTGCCTCCCTTGGCCCTGGTGTGACCACCTGCTGATAGCTCCTGTCTGTCACCTCCTCATTTTCCCTAACCAGACGATGATCCCGGAGCTGCAGTTCCAGTTCTCTAACACGGTCCCTTAGGAACCGCAGCTCGACACACCCATCACAGGTTCACAGGTTGTGAAACTTTCAATGTGCGGATAATGAGCAAAGTGCAAATTTGTCGATAGGGCAGTTTCCAGTGCCCGGATTTTAGGAGGTGTTTCAGGAAATTCAGCCGTTTAAATATCTCGTAAATATCAGCGTTTATTTGAGTCATTTGTGAGACTTAGGCGTCACGGGCTCTCGTTGGAGGGCAGTTGAGAGTCAACCACATTGCGGTGGCTCTGGAGTCACATGTCGGCCAGACAAGGTAAGGGCGGCAGATTTCCTTCCCTAAAGTACATCAGTGAACCAGATGGGTGTTTCCGACAATCTACAATGGTTTCATGGTTTCAGTAGATTCTAAATTGTTATTGAGTTCAAGTTTCACCACCTGCCGTGCAGGAATTCGGACCGGGGTCCCCAGAATATTAACTGAGTTTCTGGGTTAATAATCTCACGATGATGCCACTAGGCCATCCCCTCTTTATTCATGATATTACCTGATTTTTAAACTGTCTATCACACTTTCCAATCTCTTCCATTTCTATTTCAACAGTTTATTCATTTTCTGACCACTTCTCCTATGATAACTGAACTTTCCTATGTTCTGTTTTCCTCTCACTCAGTCGAGTTTACATGTTCCCTCGTTCCTCTTCTCCATCTGTTTTCAACTATCTTCATTTTAACGGGATTTCAATAACTAGATTGTATGTTTTATTTTGTGTTGCGCTCATTTCCTTTCTTTACGGATTTTAAAAAATAATCCCATCACTCTCTCTGCCGCTCCTGCAGACACAGCAGAGTGGCTCTCACTGTCGATGCAGGTTTTTGCATGGGCTCTCCCTGTGTTTGTCACACTGTGGCTCACGGCGCAGAGATAGGTGGCGGTGTCTGTAACTCCGGCGTCTCTCACAGTCAGGGCGCTGAATTTGTAGCCTCCGCCGATTGAGGCTGTGATCCCCTCGTGTAGATCGGTTTCTCTTGTGGCCATCACCAGGTACTGGGGTGGCTGATTCGGGGACTGTCTGTACCAATGTAGGTTGCTAAATGTAGTGATCGTGGTGCAGTTCATGGATACGGTTCCCCCTTCACTAACAACCTTCCGCCGAGGGAGCTGCATCACCTCATCTGCTCCAGTCACCCCAGTGCAGGTCAGAGCGAAACACAGCAAACAGAATCTGTAAATTCGGAGCATTTTTCAGATCATATGAAATTTCTGCTGAAGTAATTGTCCAGGGAGTTCAGATTAGAACCAGGACCTGGGTTTAATATTCAGAAGAATTTACAAGGAGTCAAACACCTGCTTCGTGTCCAACTGGGGCGTCTCTCTGTCGAACTGATGAAAGAAGCTGAGACTCGGGTTTTATCCGCCCACATTCACTGGCATCGATTCTACTGGAATCGGAGATGAAGAATTGAAGCCGGAATAAATAAACCCCATCAGTGACCCCATGTTTCCGGTTACAAATCTCTTCCCACGTGTCTAACTGGGGAACCATTCGCCCTATCAGAACACTGAGTGAACCCAGCTCGGGGTGAATCCATTCACTGGCAGACAGTTCACCAGCTGCCAACCCCACAGCACCCCCGCGGACACAGGGAAATGCAGTGAGAGCATCCCGAGACACGGCAGCAAAATATACAGGGTGAAGTTTGGAAAGGGTGTCTTCAAATATCCAACTCCCCTTTTACAGAGCAGACAACAACGATGCTGCTACTCAGCATCTGGATTGTGCGGGGAACCTTCCTGACAGGTACTTATGGACCAAACGCATTTCATATTCACTTTAATTTTACTAACTTGTTTTTGAACTGAATCTTACGGATTCAGTCGGTCTGCTCTGTTTCCGTTCGAACATGTTTTTCCGATCTGGGTCATGGAGATTCTGTTACCGAAAGCTTATGGTATTTGCTACCAAATAAACCTGTTGGGCTTTAACCTGGTGTTGTGAGACTTCTTACTGTGCTTACCCCAGTCCAACGCCGGCATCTCCACATCACTGCTTCAGTTATACAGGGCGTTGCTGAGACTGCATCTTGAACACTGGGTGCAGCTTTGTCTCCTATTTAAGAAATGATACAAATGCATTGAAAGTGGTTCAGAGGAGGTTTAATAGATTGCTTCCCAATTTTTTCCGATTTTCCTTGCCTTCACCTCTGACAAAGAGTAATCCTGACTCAAAATGTTGCCTCCATTCTCTCTCTACAGATGCTGTCAGACTTGCTGAGATTGTCCAGCATTTTCTGTTTTTGTTTCAGATTCCAACAACAGCAGAATTTTGCCTTTATACCAATTCTTGTTGGATAAGGGAATCAAAAATATCGGGTGTAGAACGGGAATGTGGAAATCTACACAAATAGATCAGCCATGATGTAAATAAACGGTGGAGCAGACTCAAAGGGCCAAATGGCCGACTTCTGCTCCGATGTTGAATGTTGGTCACAAATTCCTGAGAATTGTGAACCAAGGCTGGAAGATTCGCCTTGCTTGTGTTAGTGGGAAAATGTCCAGGAGAACCATCACTGTGAAGGACAGTTCTGGGATTAAAGGTTGCCAGACTGGAAAAGGAAAACAATGGAAATAAACCCTTGGGGAGGAAAGAATCACTTTGGGCTGGTTTTTGGAGAAGGAGTGTCAACATTCCAAGGCAAAATAAAATGTATCCATTGAGTGGATATTTAATGGTGTTAAGAGTAAAAGGGCAAAGTTTAATTTTACAGTTTCAGGGCTATGTTCCCTATAAAAAAGTGTTTAATCATTGTTGCCTCCAGTTTGTTGGAATAAACATCAGAAAACTTGAAGTTTTGTCATGTGATTCTTTAATTTGTTTACTGGGTTCAGAATTCATTTTTAAAAATTGTTGATCGTCAGAGATGCTAACAGTTCATTTAAAGCCACACGTTTCGACTTCCCATTTGAGCCTGTGGCACCTTTCTGTCTCTCTATTGCTCGTGTTAATGACAGCCAGGCGACGGAGCTGAGGGCTGAATTTAGCTGAGAATAATGGGGCCTGCGCCCCAGTTGGGAAACTGCCATGGGCGACGCACTAATAGAGAGACAGGAAGGTGCTGGAGGACTGACTGGGAAATGGGCCTCCAACCAATTATATCGGTCACTCAGAACTAAAGAGAAACCTGTCTCTTTAAATACAGATACAGGGAAGAGGCTGCAATGAAATCTGTCCCTTTTAACCTGCACAAAAGCAGGAGGCTGAGATTGCCAGGCTGCAGGAGGAGTCCATTCAGCCCATCATGTTCTGCTATCTCTTTGAAAGGACTCTCTGATTCATCCAACTGCTCTGTTCTTTCCCCACAGCCCTGCAAATTCTTTCCTTTCAAGTCTTTACCCTTTGGAACGATTCTATTGAATCTGCTTTCAGGCAGATCAGAACAACTCACTGCGTCAAAAAATAAAATAAAATCTCATCTCCCCCTCTGGCTCCTTTGTCAATTACCTTAGAGGGACTCACTTTCTGTTAAAGAGCCTGCCAACCCCTCTCACCCACTTTCCCGAAAGTGCATCAATCTCATCAGGAAAAGTCCAGAAAAATCAAATATTTTTACTGATAAAAGTTTATTAATGAAACAGAACATGATTAAAACAAACAGAAAAAGACTTGAGGATCAAAGGCAACCAGAGTAAAAGGATGTTCACAATGTTCTGGACACAAATGGTTTCTCTCTATCTGTTCCCTGACCTCTTTGTGGTAAAGGCAGAATTCTCTGGACAGTAAATTTAAAAAGAAGTTTGTCGAATGAAAAAGGTTTACTGAACACAGTGGCACAGTGGTTACTGCTGCCTTACAGTGCCATTTTGCAATGTTTTATTGGAGAGTTTTTTTTTGTGAATAAAGTATATTTTTGAAAGAAAAAAAAACGTGTCGCAGTGGTGTTTTTAGCCCTATAGCTGGAGACCTGGGTTTCAGTGAGCAGAAATATCCCAAGCTGAGATATAATCAGTTTGCTCATTCGGAAAATCGCTATATTGTTGGGGGCCAGGGGTGGGAATGAAGTCGCTGGTCTGATTATTGTAACAGAGAAACACTGGGTTGCGAATTGTGTCAGAAAACATTTGACAGACATTCAAAATGAGAATGAACATTGATGGCAACTTGTTCTCAGTGATTGTTTTAAATAGCACAATGACAACCTTGCGAAATGTATATGCCAATATAAACTGTCCCTTAGGCAGCAAAATACTCTGATCAAATAGACCCGTTGATCAAAGAGACCTTGAAAAGGAGAGTGAAGATGGGGAAAGTGCTGCACAATAATTCACACAGGCAAGAAAATGTCATCAAAGGTTGAAGCGTGAGTTAAGGAACTGTGAATGTATTTTTAGTATTGTTGCAAGTTAAAAATTCAACTGTGGCTCAGATGTTCGTGTTGAGTGTTGTGTTTTGTTTTGATATTTTGTTTGTGATCCTGTGCGGGAGCGCCCTCTGCTGATCACTAACCGGAACTCCCAGTCTGGGGTTTTTGTGCGGTGTTCGCTTCATCTGTCCCAGTGTGGGCTTCATGGCACAGAAATACACGGCGCTGTCGGACAGAACAGCTCTGGCGATATTTAAAGGAACAGTATTGTTTCCTTTGTGCAAAGCAGCCGAGAATCTATCTGAGAAATCCGGAGACTTATCGGTATTGCCCGAGCTATATATCTTCATCAAATATCTCAGAGCTTGCCCGGGATACTGGATGTACCAGAACACAGCTTGAAAAGCAGCTGTCGAGTATTTACAGTCCAGTGTTATGTTCTGTCCTTCCAGAACCGATAATTCAGATCGATCTTGAAACACTGAATCTTCAGCATTTGCCCCTGTAACAAAACACAGAAGTTATTCAGTATCTGGGAGGGAAGAGAGCCCATGGAACAGACACTGATCATTTAAACATTGACTCAAAAAAGAAAATGCTCGAAATTTTCAGTAGATCTGACAACATCTGTGAGAGGCGAACAGAGATAAAGTTTCAAGTCAGGATGACACTTTGTCAGAGTTTATTGACTCACCGGGCAGCAAGACCATTATTATCAGCAAACAAAGTAAGGAGCACATGGTGTCTGGTTTCGGGTTCGGCAGAAATGAAGCAGTATTTGAAATGTGTTGACATTTCTGTTCTGATATTCAAGCGGAAATTCACATCAGCGGGAACGTAATTTACTCAGAAATTATGGGGCGTTTCCCAGCGACAGGATTGGCCGCTTTCTCAGGATTGATGATCGTCGGGCATCAATCAGCGTTCGCTCGACTAATAAGTTCTGAGTTTCTCTTTCTCCCTGTCTTTCGAGGGTTCTCTGGCTCTCTCTGCGTTTGTGGCCTGTCGATCTCGCTCTGTTATTCCGCCTCTGTTTGTCTCGCCCCCATTGCTCTGTTTCTGACCGTCTCTGTCCCAATAAGTCCATCGGTATATCAGATATGTGTGAGCTGGAATCAAATTTACATCCTTTCTATGTGTGGAGATAACCTCATTAAGAGTTCGAATTGTATCAGTGTTGCTGTGGTTTCAAATTATGTAACACGAGCATGGTTTTACAGAAAGGCCTGGGATATTAAAAACAAATAAAAGAAATGACAAGGATTCAAGGGTGGCATGGACAAGTTGGGCCGAAGGGTCTGTTTCCATGCTGTAAACCTCTATGACTCTATGACTACCTCGATATCCGTTATTTCCCTGAATATCCACAAATCTATCAACTGCCTTCAAGAAATCAAACGACTGTACAATCATCGCTCTCTTTGACACATAGAGTGCATTAAAGCGAATGTATAATTTTTGACTGAGATGATTTTTGAGATATGACTCTGATGAGTTTTATTTCATGTTGCAATAACAGCACCAGTGTCTCCCATTCAGATTTGCTCGTAAACCAGAGAAACTACTATAAAGAGGGATTTTACATACACTGACAGACATTCAGCACAAAAAACGTGATCATTCGGTTTAACTGGTTTTAATGATATGATTTTGTTTATATTAACAGTTCACAATCCAGCTCAGAGATCGGATTCAGTGAGAGGAGGTGAGAATGCCTTTGCTGGTTTTTGTACGGACTAACTGCGTCTCTGTAACTGCGGTTCAGCGCACACTGTTCCAGATACACGGCAGAGTCAGAGACATGGACCCCGGTCATATTTAATGAAGCTGTTATCTTGTCTCTGTCCAAATTAGCAGAAAGCTGGTCCGAAAAATCGGGAGACTTATCCCCCTTCCCCTTGCCGTAACCTTTCAATAAATATCTCGGAGCTTCTCCGGGATACAGGATGTACCAGAATAGAGTTTGGTCAGCGTATTTTGCTTTGTAACTGCAGTTCAAAATTACCGTCTCTCCTTCCTGAACCGTTAATTCAGGCGGCTCCTTGGAAACTGAACTTTGGCCATTGGTTCCTGTAACAACATATCGAATGTGTGAGAAATCTGAGTGAAAATAACCCATGAAACACACACTGAGGATCTGAGCTCAGACTCACCGGGCAGCATGACCATTATTATCAGTAGAACACGCAGGGAACACATGGATCCTGATTGGACAGTAAACAGCCACACTGTTTAAAATATGTTGTTGCTTCTAGTTTATATCACGGAGTCAACTCAGATCAGAGGCAGCTTCAACAATAGGCAAATTGGGGGCTTTTCTCAGTGTTGCAATTGGCTGACGTCAGCTGTGGACCAAACACTGCTAGTGGAGGACTAAACACAGCTGGCTCCCTCCAAACACATTCCACCCCGGGCTGTGTGTGTTTTTCTCACTCTCTTTCTCTCTCCATGAAAGGTGAATAATATTATCAGTTATACTGTCGCTTTCTCGGTTAACCCTCTTTCGTTCGAACTCAATGTCCCCCTTTTTTAGATAGATCTTTCTCTCTAAATAAAGTTAAAAGTGAAATAAATAATTTACACTCATTTACTCTGCGGGTATTAATGAGTGCATCCACTGCATGAACATAATAGTAGTTACTGCTTTATTTATACCGGGGATAAGTCATCACCCAAGTCCACATTGACTTGCTTTTCCACTGGGATTTCTCTTATACTGGGAAAGTACTGATTCAATCAGTCATTATTTCTGTCCAGAAACTTCAAAATGTGACAACTCTGAGTGTGCCTTTGATATTAGATCACATTTAACAGGTGTCCCCTGACAGATAGGCATCTGATACAGAAAGATTGGAAGTACTGATTTATTAAGTTATTCACCCGGGACATCTGTGGGTTTTGTGTGATTGGGATCAGGAAATGATTGGATTTATCCAGGAATAAACTGAGCACCAAATGTCACATTTCCCCAACAGTGACAATCACTGACGTTAGGGACTGAAAGCCACTCAGCTGGGGCTGCATTGTCAGGGTCATGATCTGCGCATTTTCTCTGAAATTCAACGCAATGTGTTTTGCGGACAAGGAACCATTGATTGTGGACCTGAGCCAGTTTTTGTACGAGGCCCGCGGGATCCTCATTCACTGTGGGTCTCAGTGCACAGTAATACACGGCGTTGTCTGTCATCTTGGAATCTTTCATGGACAAGTGAAAAGAGCTTTGTGTCTGGCTGAGATTCCCGCTGAAGTGTCCAAAGCCGGGAGCCGTATCGGTAAACCCATAACTATCGGGTCTGAGCAGATACTGAGGAGCTCGGTGTGGATACTGGCGATACCAGAACAGGACATAGACTGTAGCTGAACTCGATACAGAGTAACTGCAGGGTATTGCTGAATCTTCGCCCTCTGCTGCGTCAACTCCTGGGAAACTGAGTCTCCGTTACTCATCTCTGAAAATAGACAACAGACACGCAGCGGGTTAGAAGGAGTAACAACAACGGAATAATCGCCTAGAAATGGAAATGGGCAATGAATATGGTGATTGGCGGATTTCAGTCAAAGGTTCAAAATGACCAACCTGTGATCAGGGCAATAGCCAGAGACAGACAGACTTTCACCCCTATAGTTCCAGTCTGAACACCAGAAACAGAGGCAGTGATCACTGTCTGCATAAGACCTGGAAATGGAGAAGTTGAAACAGTCAGGGGGATGTTATGAGGTCGAAAGTGACTCCGTCTCTCCGCCCATTTTTACATCTTCAATCATAGAAAAGAAACCCTACAGTACAGAAAGAGGCCATTCGGCCCATCGAGTCTGCACCGACCACAATCCCACCCAGGCCCTACCCCCATATCCCTACATATTTTACCCACTAATCCCTCTAACCTACACATCTCAGGACACTAAGGGCAACTTTAGCATGGCCAATCAACCTAATCAAAAAGTCGCTCCCTCTGAAGGGAATCGTGATTTTTCATAAGTGATCAGAGAGCGCCCTCCCGTGGACAGCACTGCCGCATATTGGAAACAGGTTCACGCACGGTCACCTGTAAAGACTGGCACATATCCACATAATAGAATCATAGATCATAGAATTTGTACAGTACAGAAAAATGCCATTCGGCCCACCGAGTCTGTACCTATCGCAAGTCTACCCAGGCCCTAGTCCCGTAGCCTCATACATTTGCCCCGCTAATCCCCCTGACACTAGGGTCAATTTATCATGGCCAATCAAACTAACCTGCACATCTTTGGACTGTTGAAGGAAACTGGAGCACCCGGAGGAAACCCACGCAGACACGGGACTTTGTCAGCTCATCCAGAGCTACCGGTCTGTCAGGCTCTCCCGCTCGCCGTCGTCCAAGACTTGCGTGATAGACGACAGGAAAGACTGGGAGGCCGTGCTGTCTGTTGGCTTCAGGTCATACAGTCCGGCTCTTTACGTATTCTTACTGCACTTTTTCGCTTTGTCTTTCTTTCATTCTGATTTGCATGTAACCTCTTCCATTTTCTTTGAATACATTCCCAACTCTCTTCATTTTAAGCTTTTTAAAATTTTCTGATTCAAGAAATGTTTCGCTCTCATTCCCCTTACCATTGGAATTTAATACCGCGCTTGTTGAAACACTGATATTTCTGCGGAGCGGTTTTTGAAAACGGTGCAGGTTTTGGCACGGGACCTGCCTGTGTTTTTTACACTGTGCCTCACGGCGCAGAGATAGGTGGCAGTGTCTGAAACCTGTACGTCCCTCACAGTCAGGATGCTGAGTTTGTTGCCTTCACCGATCGAAGCAGTGATCCTCCCGTGTTGATCGGTTCCTCTTGTGGCCATCACCAGATGCTGGGGTGACTGATTCGGGAGCTGTTTATACCAACGCACGATGTCAAACGTAATGGAAATAGTGCAGTTCATGGATATATTTCTCGCTTCACTGATAACCATCCGTGGAGGGAGCTGCAGCAACTCAGCTTCTCCGGTCATCCCCGTGCAGATCAGAGTGATAAACAACAAAACGTCGATGCAAATCCTGACCATTCTCAGTTCACACACAACACCGAGATCAGCTTTGAACCAGGAGATGGAAATTAACCCGGAACCAAGTATTCTCTTCGGGTTCAGTTCAGTGCCGTGTTTATGTTGAACTGACAACATTAGGCGGGTTCTACTTTAGCCACCCATACTGAGCGTTTCACACTGACACAGACCCACACAACCTCTGAGGACACACCTGACACGCCCAGATTAAATATTTCTCACGCGACACACTGCTCTCTACTGGTGAATACTGGTAATTCCAGGGTGCAATTCTTCACTTGGATCTTCGACAAGTTGCAGTTCACGAGATAGTTATAAATGAGAAGAGCTGTTTCCTCCTTCTTGTTATAGCTCTTTCACTGCGGGAGAGCTTACAACGTTCCTTCTGTTCTACGATCCAACGATTGCAGTGCATTTTGCTCTCTCGTTCTTTCTGAAGTTTCATTCCACACTGTGACCAGTCCCGGTCTGACAAGAAGAAGGTCCTGATGTTAGTCCTAAAATATCGTTGGATAATTTGGGAACTTGTGCAATGGGAACTGGTCTATCCATCGAATAGTTGGTACATAACTACAGGAGTGGCAACATTGACAACTCATAAGAATATTTTAAAAAATAATAAGTTTGTTATCAGTGTTAACACTATGTTTCTGCATTTGTTCCTTCAATCAAATTTTCTTCAATAAAGACACGCGCTCCGATAATGAACTTAATGCAATGTCCTTCTGCCCTCTCCTGGTGGAAAAAAAGCACTACAATATACAGCTTTAAAACAACCTGTTTCATTTTTGGAATCAAGATTGATTCCAACAACTGCTGATCATTCTCCTCAGTATGAAGTATATTTTTACTTTATTTTCTTTTTGATTGCGCCTGGAGGTATTAAATCTGATTTTCATTGTTGGAACTCATTGATCATCCGATGTTCCAACAATCTTTTTAGAGCGGATCATGGCTATTGTGTCACTCCACCTCTATCTTCAGGAGTTCAGGTAGAAGTAGAATGGATGACATAAAATCTATTTCTAATACAAGATGCGGGTTGGGGGGAATAGTGGAAACTGGATCTAACATCATGAAACACAGCCAGTGTTAATTCTGACAAAATACCGATTAAAGTTGTATATTGTAGTGCTTTTTTTCCACTCGGAGAGGGCAGAAGGACATTGTATTAAGTTCATTATCGGAGCGCGTGTCTTGATTGAAGAAAATTTGATTGAAGGAACAAATGCAGAAACATAGTTTGGACGAACCACCCCTTTACCGTGAACACGATTTTTTGTGTAACAATGCTGCGAATATTGCAAGTGATCGAGATCCTAAGGTCAGGTCTACATGGAATGTCCATCCACTCTCATTCTGCGTAAATCTGTTAAATAGCTAATTCTCGCCCTCCATTCATCCCATTTAAAAGATGGTGTTTGGCTATTTACCACATTGTTGTATTCAATTCTCTCAGGACTCAGTGGCCTCCTGCATCAGCTACGGGGAGTTTTCACAGTTCCAGATCAGCTCTTTTAATTTGGGCTCCGGCTATGATTCAGGAACACCATTAACTAATTTAAAATAAAAGCAAATTACTGCGGATGCTGGAATCTGAAACCAAAATAAAAATGCTGGAATATCTCTGCTGCTTTGGCAGCACCTATAAGGAGAGAAAAGAGCTGACGTTTCGAGTCCGGATGACCCTTTGTCAAAGCTAAAAGGCATGAGAAGTGGGAGATGTTTATACTTTTTGGTGAGGGAATGAAATATGAGTCATAGCCACAAAAACAAAGGGAAAAGCTGCAAATGGCAGTCCAAAGAGAGAATAATAGGTGTGAATGGCCAAACGACAGAGAAACTGAAATCAGAGGGTAAGCTGTGACAGATGAAGATAAGGAGGGAGGGGGGAGATGGGTGGAAAAGAGGTAAAATTGAGAAAATGGGGGGAAAGGGAAGCAAAGGAGGAGGAAAGAAATGGAAAGGGGAAAGCGTAGGAGGCGGATAGGAAAGACAATAAAGGAATAAAAGGAAGAGAACAGTTAAAAATTAACCGATTTCCTGTTCTCACTCCGCCTTACAGGTTGATTTTCCAGGAAATGACCAGTTACCTCAGATTGCCGCCAGATGGCGGTGCCTCACCATGTTTGTGTGTTTACTGCAGCGGGTCCGGGAAGCTTTACGAGGCGGTTCTGCTGCTGGTCTGGTTTCCTCGGGCGTCCAGAAGCTCTCGGAAATAATCCTGTCGGTATCATGTACTATGTTATCTTATGTTGTGTTAAGGAATGAAGGTAAACGAATGGAAAGACAGTGGGTGAATTCGAGGCCGAGATCGTGATAGAAGTCAAGGCACAGATTAGGAGGGACAGATGGAGTTACAGGGGAAACATGCGAATAACATGAGGATGCAATCAAACTAGAGCAGATTAACGAGAGTGCAGATGAGATCGAGACTTCTCTTACTTCAGCTTCCCTTTTACAGAGCGGACAGCGACAATGTGCTGTGTAGCCTGGGGGTGGGAGGGGGAATTTCAGAGAGGCAATTGTGGAATCAACGCATTTAATCTC
The DNA here is from genome assembly GCF_964213995.1 of Mustelus asterias. Lineage (NCBI taxonomy): Eukaryota > Metazoa > Chordata > Chondrichthyes > Carcharhiniformes > Triakidae > Mustelus > Mustelus asterias. Next base: position 47,553 of record NW_027591538.1, on the reverse strand, counting down.
ATTTCCCAATCGTAATTTCAACCTAACGTTTAAAAACACTCCAATATGATCAATTCCTGTTTGAAGGTGTATTTCAAATCTGAGTCATGGAAATTATCTACTGTCCTCAAATGATAAGACAGAGTGACAAGTTGTTTATTTTTAAAGGAGAGATTGGGGAAACTGGGGTTGTTCTCCTTGGAAAGACGGAGGATGAGGGGAGACTTAATAGAGGTGTATAAAATTATGAAAGGCATAGATAGGGTGAACGGTGGGAAGCTTTTCCCCGGGTCGGTGGTGACGTTCACGAGGGGTCATAGGTTCAAGGTGAAGGGGGGGAGGTTTAACACAGATATCAGAAGGACATATTTTACACAGATGGTCGTGGGGGCCTGGAATGTGTTGCCGGGCAAGGTGGTGGAGGCGGACACACTGGGAACGTTTAAGACTTATCTAGACAGCTATATGAATGGAGTGGGAATGGAGGGATACAAAAGAGTGGTCTAGTTTGGACCAGGGAGCGGCGCGGGCTAATTGTTCCTTGTTTCTCGTTTCAAGGCTTCATTCTATGATCATCTTGCTGGTGCCAGTACAGAGCGAGACTGCGGATAGTTGGGAACCTGTCTCGGGGGCAGGGAATTCAGATGGTGTTCGTAAAGCAGAAGTGGAAATGAATAGGGTTGGGAAGCATTTTCTGATCAGGGCCAGTGTGATCTCCTGGACTCGTTTCGATCGCCACAGGGGGTCGGAGAGGAATTTCCCAGATGTTTTTTTCTCCCCATATTGGCCCTGGGGTTTTCACTCTGGGTTTTCGCCTCTCCCTGGAGATCACATGGTCTGGAATGGGGGGGTGGGGGTGAGTTAATAGGTTGTGATGAACAATGCATCGTAGCTGTGAGGGACAGCTCGGTGGATAGGATATTAGGATGTAGATAGGCTGGAAAATTGGGCGGGGATCCTGGATTCAGGATTCAATCCTGGACCGGGGAGCGGCGCGGGCTTGGAGGGCCGAAGGGCCTGTTCCTGTGCTGTATTGTTCTTTGTTCTTTGTTTCACCTATGGTATTACATGGAGTGATTTTGTATTATTCTGCTCCTCGCTAATCCCGATGAGCTGCACTCATAAGGAGTCTTACTCATGTCAGCAGACAATCGGTGAGATAAGCAGCGGCAACAGCACCGTCCAGGCAGCCAAACCTCTCTCCATCTCCAGGTGGAGAATTTGCACTCTGAACAGTTGATCAGAAGAACTCATCGCCTGAGTTTATAATGGAAAGCAGTCCCACAATTGCACTCTGCTTTGTGTCCGGGAGCTCCTGTCTGCTGGATTAAAAATAGTAATTCCTTAACGTTACAAAGCCAATACGCAGAGCGCACAGGCCAGAATCTCTTAATTGCTCCAAAAACCAATTCAAATTGAATCTAAGACATGGTCCCCGCAAGATATATATATATATAAAACCAAGATCCGAGGTGACAAGAAAAGGCCGTGCACCTGATATTGGGCTTGATCTAACGCTTGATCTTAGCCAAATGATCGACATGTCTGCTGGGGTTAGTGTAGAATCTCGGGCAGATGCTGCCACCATGTACAGCGAAGCTCTAAGGGGCAATGTTTTAAACCTGGCCCATCAACCTAACCCGCACATCTTTGGACTGTGGGAGGAAACCGGAGCACCCGGAGGAAACCCACGCAGACACGAGGAGAATGTGCAAACTCCACACAGACAGTGACCCGAGCATCGAACCCGGGACATTGGAGCTGGGAAGCAGCAGTGCTAACCACTGTGCTACCGTGCCGCCGTCGTCTACTCCACGTCTACTTTATCCATACCTTTTGTCATCTTGTATTCCTCAATTTGATCTCCACCCATTCTTCTAAATTCCAGTATGTTTCCGTTGTGTAGGGCATTGGAGAGATCACATCTGGAGTATTGTGCACAATACTTGATTCCTTATCTATAGAAAGACGGTAATGCGTTAGCAAACGTCCAGAGAAGGCATTACCAGGTATGAGCGGGTTTTCTGGATAAGCAGAAGGGTACTGATGCTGGATTTGTATCCACTGAGTTTCGAAGATTGAGAGATAACTTTCTCAAAGCCTTAAAACCCGAAGGGGTATTAATGGTGTGGATGTGGAGCGGCTATTTCCTCTTGTCCGTGTTGTACCTGAACTAGATATTTCTGGGTCTTTATATTTCTCAGACTGTACATATCTGGGCTCTTCGTTCTGCATCTGTTCCCAATGCGCTGGTACTGTCCACGGGAGGGCGCTCTCTGATCACTTACCGAACATCACAGTCGCCTTCTGCAGAGTGACTTTTTGCAGATATAAAAATGGGCGAGGAAAATAAATCCCAGCCAATCGCGTCACACCTTGCTAACTCTTTCAATTTCTCACATTCCAGGTCCCGTTCAGACAGAGATCACCCTCCCTAATTCTGGAGCTCAGATTGGAACCATGGGGGTGAAAATGTTCCTGACCCTGGTTATTGCTCTGATCCCAGGTCAGTGATTCTGGTCACAGATTGTAAAGTATATTTCAACCCTTGTGCAATTTCCCTTTCCCAGCGCTGTGTGACTATCGTCTTCCTCTGACTCCTAACCCGCTTTGTATCCGCTGTTTATTTTCAGAGATGAGCAATGGAGACTCAGTGTTCCAGTCAGAACCAGGAGTTGAAGCAGCAGAGGGTGAAGATTCAGCAATACCCTGCAGTTACTCACTATCGAGTTCAGCTATACAACATTACCTGTTCTGGTATCGCCAGTATCCACACCGAGCTCCTCAGTATCTCCTCAGAGCCGATAGTTATGGGTTTAACGATACGGCTCCCGGCTTTGAACATTTCAGCGGGAACCTCAACCAGAAACAAAGCACTTTTCACTTGTCAATGAAAGATTTGAAGATGCCAGACAGCGCCGTGTATTACTGTGCACTGAGACCCACAGTGAATGAGGCTCCCGCGGGCCTCATACAAAAACTAGCGCAGGTCGATAATCAAGTATTCTGTGTCAGGAAAAAAGAGTCGGATCTCATCGAAAATGCCCAGAAAGGGAAGGGGACAATACAGCCCCAGCTGAACGATATTCCCCGCAGAGCTCATCCATTATCAGTAATGTCACATTTGGCGGTCATATTATTCCCGGATCAAATCCAATCATTCTCCGATCAAATTCGCACAAATTTGCAGATTACCCCGGGTGAATAACTTCGTTAATCTGTACTTAGAAAAAAATCCGGATCAGGTGCCTTTCTGTCAGGCGACACAGTTTAAAAGTGATCTATTATCAAATGCAGCTTCAGAATTGTCCCATTTTAAATTTGTGGAGAAGAAAGATTGACTGATTGAAATCAGAACTTTACTATTTGAGGAAGGATGTCCTTGCTATAGAGGGAGTAGAGCGAAGGTTTACCAGGCTGATTCCTGGGATGGCAGGTTTGTTATATGAGGAGAGGCTAACTCTGTTAGGATTATATTCACTGGAGTTTAGAAGAGTGAGAACGGATCTCATAAAAATTTACAAAATTCTGACAGGGTTAGACAGGGTAGCTTCAGAAAGAATGTTCCCAATGGTAGGGGAGTCCAGAACGAGGGTCATAGTTTGACGATAAGGGGTAAACCTTTCAGAACTGAGGTGAGGATAAATATTTTCACCCAGAAAGTGATGAATGTGTGGAATTCATTACCACAGAATGTACTTGAGGCCAAAACGTTGCCTGATTTCAGGAAGAAATTTGAACGGTTAATGGGAGGAAGGGGGGATCAGAATATTGAATTCGATGATCAGCCATGAACACGCTGAATGGCGGAGAAGGCTCAAAGGGCCGAATGGCCTACTCCTCCTTCTAGTTTCTATGTTTTGGGTACGTGAAAGATTTCCTGGTGCAGAGTTGGGTGACTGCTTATTCTCGGTATACTTAAAGCACGAACTATTAATTATGTTAAGTCGTGGATGTTACTCATTAATACCTGTCCGTTAGGCTGCTGATAATCATAGAATCCCTACAGTACAGAAAGGAGCCTTTACGCCCAACGAGCCTGTACCGACAACAATCCCACCCAGGCCTTATCCCCGTAACCCCACATATTTAGCCTGCTAATCCCCTTGACATGAAGGGACAATTCAGCATGACCAATCCAGCAAACCTGCACATCTTAGGACTGTGGCAGAAACCCGGAGCACCCGGAGGACACCCACGCCGGCACGGGAAGAATGTGCAAACTCCACACAGGCAGTGACCCGAGGTTGGAATTGAAGCCGGGTGCCTGGGGCTGTGAGACAGCAATGCGAACCACTGTGCCACCGTGTCGCCCATAAATTATATTAATTTCACTTTTCACCTGAATTAGAAAAAAAGGATCTGCCTTCAGAAAGATTGATGGACTGAGTTCTGAGGAAAGCGAGTTAACCAGTTAATGAGACAGAATAACTGGTTATGTGGGAGAGAGCAGAGAGAGAGCAAAGACTTTAGAAATAAGTTTACGGCCAGGGAAGGAATGTGATTGGAAAGTGCCAGCTATATTAAATCATTAACTAACAGTGATTGCTTCACTGGTTACGGGGCGGCATGATGCCACAATGGTTAGCGCTGCTGTCTCACAGTGTCAGGGACCCGGGTTCAATTCCGGCTTCGGATCACTTTCTGTATGAAGTTTGCATGTTCTCCCCTTGTCTACGTGGGTACCCTTCGGCTGCTGCTGATTCCTCCCACAGTCCAAAGATGTGCAGGTTAGGTTGATTGGCCATGCTAAATTGACCCGAGTGTCAGGGGATACGCAGGGTAAATGCACGGAGTTGCGGGAGTGGGGCCTGGGTGGGATTGTGACCGGTACAGACTCGATGGGGCGAATGGCCTCCTTCTGCACTGTAGGGATTTTATGATTCGCAGCTGACGTCAGCTCAGGGAGATGATAATCTTGGTTGTAATAAAATGAGAACAAAATGCTACGACAATGGGTGAATGGACACCGCTCGACAATCACCAGGCAGCAGTGTTCCCTACCTGTCGGGGAACACTTTAGCAGTCAGGGACATTCAGCCTCTGATCTTCGGGTAAGCGTTCTCCAAGGTGGCCTTCACGACACACGACAACGCAGAATCGCTGAGCAGAAACTGATAGCCAAGTTCCGCACACATGGGGACGGCCTCAACCGGGATCTTGGGTTCATGTCACACTATCTGTCACCCCCATGACTTGCCTGGGCTTGCAAAATCTCAATAACTGTCCCGGCTGGAGACAATTCACACGACTTTAACCTGTGCTTAACCCTCTCTCCACTCACATTGTCTGCACCTGTAAAGACTTGATTACCTGTTAAAACTCGCATTCCAACCATTATCTTGTAATTTAGTTTGTGTCTATATATGCCCTGTTTGTGAACCGAACTCTTCACTCACCTGATGAAGGGGCAGTGCTCCGAAAGCTCGTGCCACCAAATAAACCTGTTGGACTTTAACCTGGTGTTGTGAGACTACTTACTGTTCCTACCCCAGTCCAACGCCAGAACTCCACATGACAAATAGCAATGACATGTGGAGTGCCTCAGAGGTGGAGAAAATGTGACTGTTTGAAACACAAGGGGAATCAATTATATTTGCAAAAGTAAATCGAGAAACAATATTTGCAACATATTATTGATCACGCATTTATCATACATAACTTTAAAATGAGGGCAAACCTCATTTTAAAATCATGCCTTTATTGGTGAAGTTAAACTTTAACCACTTTTATAAATGACAGTTACTGCAGTAAAGCAGTGTCCTGTTTTTTGGACAATTGATTTGTTCACACGTGACCCGGAAGAGAAGCAGCTTCGGATCAACAACCACATCCTGATACCGGAAGCACGGAGTCTGATTCCAGCCAATCAGATTGCAGAAAACCCAAGTGTCTGAAACTTTATCTGGTGCATCTTACATTTGCCAAATGTTGAAGACGTTGATTCAATCCATGCTCTTCTGCTGTGAGCTGTGCTCCGTATTCTTACTGACATTGTTATTATATCACACAGTGCAAATGAAACTGTTCCTTATCATTCTGGTGGTGCTAACTTGTAAGCGCAGGATATTTATTTGTGGAGCTATTTGTTTATAACAATTTTGCTCCAGTGTCTCACTGTATGAATGTTTTTTTATAGATCGGTGTCGCTCGGACCAAGTTTCACAAACTCCCACAGCGAGAACAGTCCAGAGCGGGGATTCGGCGCTGATAAACTGCAGTTATGAGATGTCCAGCATTTATGGAATGTATTGGTACAGGCAAAAACCCGGTCAGAGACTCGAGTGGATAATAAGCAGATCATCGAATGGCAAAGAGAGAAAAGACCGGTTCGAATTGGAACTTTCCACTGCGGGCAAACGGGGCCAGTTGGTTATTGAAAACACGGAGAGCGCGGATGCCGCTCTGTATTACTGTGCGATACAGCCCACACTGAGAGGAAAGACGCTCGTCACTGTACAAAAACCTCACGCCTGTTTTCAGTTGCTGCAGCAATCCTACAGATAGCAGACTGCAGGCAATAGCTGCCAGAACTAGAGCAGGAAATGGAGCAGGTGAGCGGGGTTGCCCGGGGATTTGCAATTCCTGACAGCGACTTCGCTTTTCTCAGACATATCGACACTCATGATGTAACTAATCCGATTGAAGAAACAGTCGCTCAGTGAGTGTGGGCTTTATGGTGAGGAAATCACCCGCATTCTTTAATTTAAGCATGATAGTCCACTGTCTCGAATCAGACATTTGGTCTCTGCACAAATACAGAAAGACCTGGACAATATCCAGGTTTGGACTGATAAGTGGAAGCAACGTTCAGGTCACACAGGTTCCAGGCAATGACCGTCTCCAAAAGAAGAGGATCTGTCGAACTTTCCTTGATATTCAAAGGCATTACCATCGCTGAATCCTCCCCCCTGCTCCCCCCCTTCCTCTCCCCCACCCCCAACAACATCCTGGGAGTTGACCGAAAGCTGAACTGGACCGAGGAATATGAATACCGTGGCTACCGGAGCAGATCAAAGGTTAGGAATCCTGTGGCGAGTAACTCGCCGCGTGACTCCCCAAAGCCTGTCCACCATCTACAAGATACAAGTCAGGGGTGTAAATGGAATGCTCCCTACTTGCTGGATCAGTGTAGCTCCAACAACACTCATTAAGCTCGACAAGATACAGGACAGGGCAGTCCGCGTGATTGCGACCCATTCAATAAACACCCATTCCTGTCACCACCGACGAACAGTGGCAGCTGAGTGCAACACCTCCGGATATACAGCAGCACCTCAACAAGGATTTTTAGGCAGCACAATCCGAACACACGGCCACTGCCATGTAGGAGGACAAGGGCAGCATTCACATGGGAACACCACAACCTAGAGGTTCCCTTCCAATTTATTCCATATCCTTACTTTGCAATATACCGCTGTTCCTTCACGGTCAATGGGTCAACACCCCAGACTCCCACACTAACAGCACGATCGGTGTACCTGCATCTCGGGACCGCAATGCTTCAAGAAGGCAGCTCACTGCCACACAATACACCAGTGTCAGCTGTGAGTTTCGATATCTTCGTGTTGCTGGATGAGCCTGTGTCCCGGATTTACAATAACAGTCCTGTTGCTGGGTAAGTCTCTGTGTCCCGGATTTACAATAGTCCTGTTGCTGGGTAAGTCTCTGTGGCAGTTATTCTACATCTCATTTGTTAAATACGACAACAGATTTTGATCCGCTTTGCATTTCGTTACAGGAGCGAGTGCCGAGGAGTCGGTGTCCGTGGGCTCATTAGAGTTAACGATGCTGAAAGAACAGCCTGTAATTTTCTGCCAAACTAACTCCACTTCTGAGTCCATCCTCAGCTGACGTTTTTTGTTTACTACATAAATTGCGGCATGGGGATTAACGTCTCGATTTCCCAAACCGCTTCTCTGCCGATCTCAATCAGGACAAAATACCCGGTAAATAAACCTGACTGCCTTCGTGAACCCGGGAACAAACCATTCGCGCAGAAGCAAACCCAGTGGAGCTGCAAATACTCGCTGAGGTTTTTGTAAGGCGTTTTAACTGCAATCTAACGCTGTGCCTCACTGCACAGTAATAGACGGCCCTGTCCTCCACATTGAGGGCGCTGATATTGAGGTAACCATTCTGCTTAGACTTGTCAGCAGCCGCCAGATATCGTCCAGAAACTTCATCTTCCTTCGTTGTTAATATTTTGGAAATAATCCATGTCGGTGGCTGTGCTGGTTTCTGGTGATACCATTGCATGTAGTCCATATTCCTGTCTGTATAGTTACAATCTAACTGCACCGAACCCCCTTCTGATGCGGTTATTGTCACCGGTGACTGAGTTACTGGATCTGCGCACAGTCCGCCTGCGAAGGTAGAGGAATGAAATACCAAGAGTTAATGTAAACGTGTTTGTATCTGCGATAGTTTGTGGAACCTCCATTCTGTGCATTACAGGGATATTTCAGACGGTTAATTAAGTTGCCATCAGTATGTTTATCTGGTTTGATGAACGTTTTCCAGTACTTACTGTGCAAGAGCGCCGCCAGTATGAGCAGAAACATGTCTGAGTGAATCCCCCTCAGTGACTGGGAATGGAATGAGTCAGAGACTGAGAAGGAGAGAGGAACCTGGGCTCTGTTCAGCTGATTGCAGTGAGTGTGTGTGTGTGGGGGGGTCTATTGTGACATCACAAGCCTTCCATCCATACAGCTTTCAGTTATAACATCACGTGTGTTTGTGGCGCTCGGGCTTCAATTTGGGGCCGTCAATTGGCCAATGTATATTTCATTGCACGCTGGGATTTTCCTGTTGAGTTGATTCAGGGTTGACATCCACCAAGATACAAATGCTGCTCAGATATCTACATTGGAGCTCTTTAGATACTGACTTCGTTACTGTTGATATGCATTTGGGAAAAGGGTGCGGAATCTGCGGAAATCATTGCTGGAGTTCTCTGTTCAAATCCTGGGGACGACGAAGTCGAGAGAACGCCAAGTCTTTGGAGTAAATGCGGAGGTTATAAATCAGAATAGCGCCAGGGATTAACAGGCTAATTTAGTTTCTTTATTCTATAAGCAAGAAGATACAAAAGCGACTTAATTGATTTGTTCAGAATGTTCCCCTCTTCAGGGAGTAAAACGTCGTGTTCCAGATACATTGTAAGTCACCGCTTCTCCTTCTGTCTGGACTGCTGAGGACATCGGCTGAGTGACAGAATCTCCATGACCCAGATATGGAAAAAGGTTCTCTTTGTCTGGCGGAGGTGAACTCATAGCAAAAAAGATTCTCCACCCCAGGTGCAGACTAAAATTTGAACAAAGGACATAAAGACGATCGTGGTAGAATTCACGACCGGAAATTGTTGAACACAAACTTGAGTCCCGAAGACTCACAGGTGGTCGAAAGTTGCACTTTGCAGTTCCATGTCACCCCCATCAGAGGGCAGTGAGATACCGTGTTGGGTTCGGTATCGGGGCGAATTCCAGACTCACAACCACGGCCAATAACAATATTGAGAGAATGCAACTAAAAGAGCAAAAGCCCAAACAGAAATGTTATATTAGCATCGATAGCAAACTTATATTGCTTCAGGAGATATATTATTATGGTTGCCAGAGTTGTGAATCTTTAGAAACTCTCTGGGAACCTTAATCAGAGGAGATTGAAGGGTGAACTGTCTGACTGAGCAGAGCCAGTCGCTCATTGGTCCAACTAGACCATTCGTTTGTATCCCTCCATTCCCAGACTGCTCATGTGACTAACCAGATAAGTCTTAAACGATGCCAGCATGTCTACTTGGCAGCGCATTCCAGGCCCCCACCACTCTCTGTGTAAAGAACATCCCTCTGATATCTGAGTTATACCTCGCCCCTCTCACCTTGAGCCCGTGAACCCTCGTGATCATCACCTCCGACCTGGGAAAAAGCTTCCCACTGTTCACCCTATCTATACCCTTCATAATTTTGTACACCTCTATTAGGTCTCCCCTCATTCTCCGTCTTTCCAGGGAGAACAAGCCCAGTTTACCCAATCTCTCCTCAGAGCTAAGACCCTCCATACCAGGCAACACCCTGATAAACCTTCTCTGCACTCTCTCTAATCTCCAGCCAGATTAACTCTGTTTCTTTTTAACCTTTTCCAAACCTGCCTTGATTGGGTAGAAGTCTGACAACCACTTCTGAACAGAGGTTCTGCTCTGTCCGGAGTGGGGATGAAGATGCCCCCAGTTGCTCAAGTGCCGCTCCCCTCAACACTGTGCTTTCTTATCCCAACTCCACCTTTCCCAGTGTCTCACACACTGTCTGTGAGGTTAACACTGAAAGAAGGAAGAGTCTCCCGCTCAGCACTGTGCACTCTCATCCCAACTCTATCTTTCCCAATCTCTCTCACACACTGTCTCTGAGGTTATCACGAAACGAACGAAGAATCACTAAACTGATCTAAGTGTTCCGAACTGCGTTAGACTTGTAGCCTTGCTTTCTGAAATCTGTGTTGTTAATAAATATTTGATTATTTATATGTTTAATGCCATTGACAGCTTCTTCTCCTTCTTGCATCTGACCCCTGAGTTCTTTCTCTCATTTGATTCGTTAAAATAATAATTACTTCTTATTTTCTTTCTCATTTCCTCTAGTTTTTGTTTTGCTATAGGTTAAACAGACACAGCATTTTCCTTGTACATGAACTGAGCTGTATGTCTGTTAGTTACAGTATTGCCCTCATTCACCAATCTGAACAATCCCGCCAGACGGGGACATTTGGTGTCCCGCATTTATCATATTCAGTCCATAAATTGTTGCATTATTTGATTTATTTTACAGCAGTCGGGTGGGTTGGGTGGTGGGTGGGTGTGGGGGGGGGGGGGGGGGGGGGGAGTTCTCCTGAGAAGGAGATACTCAATATTAAGCAACATAATGAACAGGTTCAGACGGAGTCCGTATCATATGACGCACGTTGTGTCTGTAACTCTGCAGACGGAAACACCCACTTTTGGGGCAGAAGTTGCCCCTCCCACTGCGCTGCAAATCCCGGACGAGAGAATAACATGTCCAATAACAGAAGGCAGTCAATGTGGATCAGAGCGACAGCAGCAAAGGCAGCTGACAATGCTGCTGTTATTTGTTTATATTTTCAGTTCAGAGCAGCGAGGAGTCTGTAACCAGTGCGCCCTCTGGCGGAAGTTCTGAAACTTTCAATGTTGGGATAACGAGCAAAGTACAAATTTATCGACAGGGCAGTTTCCAGTGCCCGGGTTTTAGGGGGTATGTTTCAGAAAATTCAGCTGCGTAAATATGAGCGTTCATTTCAGTTATTCGTGGGACTTAGGCGCCGCTGGCTGGCCAGCATTTATTGCCCATCCCTAGTTGCCCTTGGAGGGCAGTTGAGAGTCAACCACATTGCTGTGGGTCTGGAGTCACATGTAGACCAGACCAGGTAAGGATGGCAGATTTCCTTCCCGAAGGGACATGAGTGAATCAGATGAGTTTTCAGACAATCGACAATAGTTTGATCAGTAGATTCTAAATTGTTATTCCGGGTCTCCTGAACATTAACTGAGTTACTGGATAAATCGCCTCGCGATAATACCACTAGGCCATCCACTCTTTATTTATGATATCACCTGATTTTTAATCTGTCTATCACACTCAGGACTTTCCAATCTCAATCTCTATTTCAACAGTTTCCTCATTTTCTGTTCACTCCTCCTCCGATGACTGAAATTTCCTATGTTCCGTTTTCCACTCACTCAGTCCAGTTTACACGTTCCCTCTTTCCTCTTCTCCATTTCTGTTTTCAACTCTCTTCATTTCTGACGGAATTTTAATAATTAGATTCTATATTTTATTATGTGTTGAGCTCATTTCCTTCCTTGACATTTTTTTAACAATCCCATCACTCACTCTGCCGCTCGTGCAGACACAGCAGAGTGGCTCTCACAGTCGATGCAGGTTTTTGTATGGGACCTCCCTGTGTTTGTCACACTGTGGCTCACGGCACAGAGATAGGTGGCAGTGTCTGTAACTCCGGCGTCTCTCACAGTCAGGGCACTGAATTTGTAGCCTTCCCCGATTGAGGCAGTGATCCTCCCGCTTTGATCGGGTTCTCTTGTGGCCGTCACCAGATGCTGGGGTGGCTGATTCGGGGACTGTCTGTACCAATACAAGCCGTTAAACGCAGTGGTCGTGGTGCAGTTCATGGATATGGTTTCCTCTTCGCTGACAACCTTCCACCGAGGGAGCTGCATCACCTCATCTGCTCCAGTCACTCCCGTGCAGATCAGAGAGGAAAACAGCAAAGAGAATCTGTAAATTCGGAGCATTTTTCAGATCATATGAAATTCCTGCTCAAGCAATTGTCCAAGGAGTTCAATGTAGAATTAGGATATGTATATAATATTCACAAGAAATAACAAGGAGCAAAAAAACCGGACCAGTCAAAACTGTGGCGTCTCTCTGTCGAGCTGCTGAAAGAAGCTGAGACTCGAGCTTTATCCGCCCACACTCACGGATATCGATTCTACTGGAATCAGAGATGGAGAATTGAAGCCGGAATAAATAAACCCCATCAGTGACCCCATGTTTCCGGTTACAAATCTCTTCCCACGTGTCTAACTAGGAAACCACTCGCCCTATCAGAACACTGAGTGAACCCAGCTCGGGGTGAATCCATTCACTGGCAGACAGTTCACCAGCTGCCAACCCCACAGCACCCCCGCGGACACAGGGAAATGCAGTGAGAGCATCCCGAGACACGGCAGCAACATATACAGGGTGAAGTTTGGAAAGGGTGTCTTCAAATATCTAACTCCCTTTTTACATGTTGTTCAAACTCACACCCCGGAAAAGAACGTATCGGTCCCTCTGTTCGTACGAAATGGGGCCGCAACTTGTAGTGTTGGGCCTGGGCTGACTGCTGCCACTCTGTCCGTGGAAATGCGAATCTGCGTCGGACATCTTTGTTGGGGGCAATGTGCAACAGGACGCAGGCGCTGCCGCCATCTTTGTAGGGGGCAATGTTGACAATGAGTGGGAGGAGCTTGTTCCCCATTGTTCAGAATGGAGACAACTTGTCCATCAAACTGCATCAACCCTCTGAGCTGGGTAATCTGACCCTGCCTTATTCTGGTCATGATGTGGAGATGCCGGCGTTGGACTGGGGTAAGCACAGTAAGAGTTTTAACAACACCAGGTTAAAGTCCAACAGCTTTATTTGGTAGCAAATGCCATTAGGTTTCGGAACGCTGCTCCTTCGTCAGATGGAGTGGATATCGGCTCTCAAACAGGGCACAGAGACATTATCCGGGTTTGCACAGAGCCAGATGTCTGATAAGGCAGAGTGGCAGCAGGGACAGTAAGAAAAGAAAACACAGGATTTTAGAAAGGAAGCTTTGAAACCAAACATGACATGATGGAGTCGGCCAATTTATTGTAGTCTGAACATTATTGTATTTTTAATATCGAAGGAAAGAGCACCGTTCACAGTTGGAGCCATGATGTGGACTTGCCGGCATTGGACTGGGGTGGGCACAGTAAGAAGTCTCACAACACCAGGTTAAAGTGCAACAGGTTTCTTTGGTAGCACGAACTTTCGGAGCGCTTCTCCTTCATCAGGTGAGTGTCTAGTCATATTCAGACACTCTCCTGATGAAGGAGCAGTGCTCCAAAAGCTCGTGCTACCAAATAAACCTGTTGGACTTTAACCTGGTGTTGTGAGACTACTTACTGCGTTCACAGTGGAGAGTAACTGTGCTCGTGTTGTGTGTGTGGATAAGCTTTCAACCAATCATCTGGCCTTTTGGAACATAATTGTAGTCACAACAGGGAGATTGCATGGAAATGTGGGGACTGTGGGAAGGGACTCAAATATCAACCCAAGTTGGAAACTCATTGACGCAGTCGCACTGGAGAGAGGCGGCTCACCTGCCCCTGCTGTGGGAAGGGATATGTTGCCTTATCCGGGCTGCTGAATCACCAACAAATTCCATGTAACTGCAGTGATTGGATTTTGGCGTGAATCATATTCAGACTGAACCAGTTCATTTGGGTTTGTTTCTGCTGAATTGCAAAATAACTCCAGCTCTGCGATAGGTGTTAATATAATAATCTTAGTGATATGTAATCAGAACCTCAGCTTGGGATGAAATTTAACAGCCAGCTAATGAACTGTCTGGTTCAGCCTCAAAGAGTTACAACAGAGAGAGGAGGTGGGGAGTGGATTTTGTTGCAAGCACTGAAGACAGTGGCTTTCCTCTTCCCAGTATTGAATTGGAGGACATTTCTGCTCAACGAGCACTGGATGTCAGACATGATAGGATGGTGTGTTACTTGGAGGGGAACCTGGAAGTGTTCATGTTCACACGCACCTGCTGCTCTGGACCTTCTAGGTGGGTAAGCTAATGATTCCTTCAAAGCTCGGGTTGAGTTGGAGATATACAAAATCCTCTCCTTCAATACTTCCTGCTCCCACCTCTCTATCTTTCTCTTCCTTGCTCCCCTCATTAATCCCAGAGTCTTGTGTTGGTTCAGACCTGGTGTAGACCCAGACTGCATGGCCAGGTTTCCTCGCCTGAAGGACAATAGTTGGGTTTTTATGACAATCCAGCTGTTTCCATGGTCATCTTTTCCTAGTACCAGCTCCACAAATTACCAGATTCATTCAGCTCAATTTCACAACCTGCCTTTGTGTTTTGTGAGTTCTCTCGCACCCTTTTTTTCTGTTTTAAATCAATTTCACAGGGTATTCGAAGTTGAGGATTTGCAGTTGGGAAATTTGAACATCACATCAGGATCTGAGAGCCGCCCAATTCATCAGAACTTCAGTATCATCAGAATTTGAACATGGAAGGTAAAAGCACCGTTAAGAGTGGGGAGAAACCGTCCACGTGCTCTGAGTGTGGACAAGGCTACAGCCGATCATCTGGCCTGTTGAAACACAAGCACGTTCACTCTGGAGAAAGACCCTATAAGTGTGGGGACTGTGGGAAGGGATTCAGTTCCCCATTTGAACTGAAAGCTCATGGGCGAAATCACACTGGGGAGCGACAGTTCACCTGTCCCGTGTGTGGGAAGGGATTCACTCAGTCATCCAGTCTGCTGACACATCAGCGAATTCACACCGGGGAGAGGCCGTTCATCTGCTCTGACTGTGGAAAGCGATTCACTCATTCATACAACCTGCTGAACCACCGGAGAGTTCATACCGGAGAGAGGCCGTTCCTCTGCTCTGACTGCGGGATGGGATTCACTCACTCATCGAACCTGCTGGCACATCAGCGAGAGAGAGTGTGTGTGAGAGAGAGTGTGTGTGAGAGAGAGTGTGTGTGAGAGAGAGTGTGTGTGAGAAAGAGTGTGTGTGAGAAAGAGTGTGTGTGTGTGAGACAGAGTGTGTGTGAGAGAGAGAGAGTGTGTGCGAGAGAGAGTGTGCGAGAGAGAGTGTGCGAGAGAGAGTGTGTGCGAGAGAATGTGTGAGAGAGAGTGTGTGTGTGAGAGAGTGTGTGAGAGAGAGAGTGTGTGTGCGCGAGAGTGTGTGCGAGAGAGTGAGTGTGCGAGAGAGAGAGTGTGCGAGAGAGTGTGTGCGAGAGAGAGTGTGTGCGAGAGAGAGTGTGCGAGAGAGTGTGTGCGTGAGAGAGAGTGTGTGTGTGAGAGAGAGTGTGTGTGTGAGAGAGTGTGTGAGAGAGAGAGTGTGTGCGTGAGAGACAGTGTGTGCGTGAGAGAGAGTGTATGTGTGAGAGAGAAAGTGTGTGTGTGTGAGAGTGTGTGTGTGAGAGAGAGTGCGTGTGTGAGAGAGAGAGTATATGTTTGAGAGAGAGCGTATGTTTGACAGAGAGAGTGTATGTGTGTGAGAGAGTGAGTGTATCTGTGTGTGTGTGTGAGAGACTGAGTGCATGTGTGTGAGAGAGTGAGTGTATGTGTGTGTGAGAGACTGAGTGCATGTGTGTGAGAGTGTGTCAGTGAGAGAGAATGCATGGGTGAGAGTGTGTGAGCGTGAAAGTGTGTGTGAGAGAATGTGTGAGAGAGAAACTGTGTGTGAGAGAGAAAGCGTGTGTGACAGAGAGAAAGAGCATGTGTGTGAGTGAGAGAGTGTCGCCTGGCAGATAGGCACCGAATCCAGAATCTTTCTAAGTACAGATTAAGGAAGTTATTCACCCGGGATAATCTGCAGATTTTGTGCGGATGGGGTCGGAGAATGGTTGGATTTGATCCGGGAATAATAGGACGGCAAATGTGACATTTCACAACACTGACAATGGCTGAGCTCAGTGGGGGGAATATTATTCAGCTGGGGCTGTATTGTGGCCTTCATTTTCTGCGCATTTTCGTTGAGATCCGACTCTTTTTCTCTGACCCTGAAACGTCTGCGTCACTTTTTGTCTGAGGCCCGCGGGAGCCTCACTCACTGTGGGTCTCAGTGCACAGTAATACACGGCGCTGTCTCTCATCTTCAAATCTTTCATGGACAAGTGAAAAGTGCTTTGTGTCTGGTTGAGATTCCCGCTGAAGTGTCCAAAGCCGGGAGCCGTATCGGTAAACCCATAACTATCGGCTCTGAGCAGATACTGAGGAGCTCGGTGTGGATACTGGCGATACCAGAACAGGTCATGTTGTATAGCTGAACTCGGCACAGAGTAACTGCAGGGTATTGCTGAATCTTCACCCTCTGCTGCTTCAACTCCTGGTTCTGACTGGAACACTGAGTCTCCATTACTCATCTCTGAAAATAAACAGCGGACGCACAGCGGGTTAGGAGTCAGAGGAAGACGATAGTCACACAGCGCTGGGAAAGGGAAATTGCACAAGGTTTGCAATATACTTTACAATCTGTGACCAGAATCACTGACCTGGGATCAGTGCAATAACTAGAATCAGGAACATTTTCACCCCCAGCGTTCCAGTCTGAGCTCCAGAAACGGAAACAATGATCTCTCTCTGTACCGGACCTGGAATGTGAGAAGTTGAAAGAGTCAGCAAGGTGTGGTGCGATTGGCTGGGGTTTATTTCCCCACCCATTTTTATATCTGCAAATAGTCACTCTCTGCAGAAGGCAACTGTGATGTTTGGTCAGTGATCAGAGAGCGCCCTCCCGTGGACATTACAACCGCATTGGGAACAGACGCAGAAACAAGATCCCAGATATACACACGCCGAGAAATATAAAGACCCAGAAATACCCAGTGCAGCTACAACACGGACACGAGGAACAATTCGCTCCACATCCACACCGTTAATACCCCTTATGGTTTTAAAGGTTTCAATGAAGTTATCTCTGAGTCTTCGAAACTCAAGTGGATACAAACCCAACATCAATATTCTTACCGCGGATACAGATAACCCGCACGTACCTGGATACTATTACAGCAAACCTTCTCTGAACGTTTTTTAACGCATTACCATCTTTCTTTAGATAAGGAGATACGTATTGTCCGCAATACTCCAGGTGAGGTCTCACCAATGCCCCGTACAACGGAAACATACCCTTCCTATTTTATAATAGATCCCCTCGTAGTGAATGATCATATCTTATGACGTTTTTAATTAATTACTATACCTGTACCTTAGCCCCTTTCGATTCGTGCCCTAGGACAGCCCAATCCCTCTGTACCTCAGAATTTTGTAATCTTTCACCGTTTAAATATTAAGTGTATTTTATATTCATCCTGCCAATAGGGACATTTTCACATTTGACCACATTATACTCAATTTGGCGGAGCTTTGCCAATTCACTTAACCTATTTATGTTTCTTTATCGTATCTTCACACGCACTTCATCATTTATCGTCCTACCTATCTTTGTGTTGTCTGCAAATTTAGCATCCATATCTGCTCTGTAAATATTACAGTGTATTCTAACAATTAATGCAGTTCTCCTTGATTACTGCTCTGTGACATATCACTGTGTATTCCAACAAGCAATGCAGTTCTCTTAGATTTCTGCTCTGTAACATATCATTGTGTATTCCAACAATTAAAGCAGAGTTCTCCTGCATTACTGCTCTCTATCCTTCAACCGGGTAATTGAATAATTCATCCTGTTCTCTTGGATTATGGCTCCCCAACATATCCATGTGTTATGGAACCTGCTCCTGAAACAGTGAACACAAAAACACGGTGAGGGATCGCCCTCTGGTGGTGATGTGAGGTAAATGGGAGATCAGTGAATTCTCAGATTACTGAAGGATCTTGTTGCAGGATTTTGCTGCTGTATTTTTTCTTGTTCTCATGATTCTTATTATAATATACTTAAATTCAGGTGGACCCATGCACGGAACTAATACGAACTTCAGTCTGAATCCTCATCAATTAATTGCTTTATCTGTTTTGAGTGTTCCAGGCCTTTCTGTTAAACTATATTCGTGTTACAAAATTTGAAACCACAGCAATACTGCTAAGATTCGATCTCTTATTAAAGTTCTCTCCACACATCGAAAGGATGTAAATTTGACTCCAACCTCACATTTATCTGACAGATTGTCGGATTTCAGTGCACCTGCTTCAATTTTAAACTTTCCTCAGAGTTGTCATGATGATATTTTGGCTAACACATCAGCTGTCCCCGAATGGGGCTTGGGGAATTTATTGAAATAGGAGACTGGGAGAAATTGCAGGTTCTAAATTCTGCACGTTGCTGGAAAACGGTTGAGGGAGAGAGGGGCTTTGAGACACAGAGAGAGGAGACAGACATTAGCCGCCAAAATATTGAGAGTGCAGGATGGACACCGAGGTGAACAGAGACCCAGAGGCGCAGAGAAAGACAGGCAGGGGCAGGTAAAGTTATTGGGCTACAACCAATGTTGTTCGGTGGCCAATTCTTGACAACACTGAGCAACAAGCCAATCCTGTCATTGGGTAACGCCTCTTAGTCCCCCAATAAATGAGGACTGCCCATGATATAAAATTACTTCTTCACATCAGAGTACAAGAGTTGACATAATTTTACAATTCTGCTGATTTTGTGGAATTCTTAAGCTGGAAGCATGTTCTCCCAATGTTCTTCACTGCTTTGTCTAGGAAACAATGACTGAACACAGGGGGTGAATGTGAGAAGCTGAAGTTTCCACTTGAAGACATTCCCAGTGTCTCTGAGCAGCTGAACTGGGGAAGCCTTTGGGCAGAGACTGTGCTGCTGCTATTGCCCTTCCTGGCCACCAGGCGTCGCTGTAACGCTCCCGGGGGGGGGGCTGCTCCTCCCAGTGTCACCTCTTGCCCACTCCGGCCCGGCCCATGCTCGTTGGCGGGACAACAGGGGGGGGTCAGTCGAGGGGGAAGGGCTGCCTGTGCGCATGTGCGGGACGGGAATGCTCCCAGAGGTCAGCGCGCGGGACGCCGCCGCATCGATGCCGTCTCCCCTGGCAACGCAAGATGGTCGCCGCCGCCGTCTCCCTTGGCAACGGAATAGGGCCGCTGGCCGTCTCCCTTGGCAACGGAAAATGGCCGCCGGCTGGGGGTGTCATTGCGGCGCGTGCGCAGTGAGGTCTGCCTGCAGCCATTGTCCAGATTGCCCCCAGTGGATGGGGTTGGGATTGTGCAGCAGATGGAGCAACAATCCCAGTTTCAATAGGGGGACAGAAGCTGCAATGCTGCCCCCTGTTGGTCACTTCTCCCAGTCTCAGCATTGCAGAGTGTTTAAACAAGAGTGCATTGTCACAGCAGCACCTTGACCTTCAGTTTCAGTTTATTTATTAGTGTCAGAAGTAGGCTTACATTAACACTACAATGAAGTTACTGTGAGAATCCCCTAGTCGCCCACACTCCGGCGCCTGTTCGGGTTACACTGAGGGAGAATTTAGCACGGCCAATGCACCCTAACCGGCACATCTTTCAGACTGTGGGAGGAAACCGGAGCACCCGGAGGAAACCCACGCAGACACGGGGAGGGGACAGCCCGGGGGAAAGCTCCATTCCAACTGTCCCTGGAGTGTCAGATTAACCTGGGTCACTCACGCCCCCCCGGCTAAGACTCACCTCCCTCAGACAGTGAGACCCTCCTGTATCACTCACCTTACTGTAGTCAGATACCCTCAGACTCAGCACTGGGCCCTGGGCGTGTTCTTTAAATGCTGCGACCTATCGTGGAGGAAAGAATTGGGAGGATTTTGATTTGATTTGATTTATTACTGTCGCATGTATTGCGATACAGTGAAAAGTATTGTTTCTTGTATGCTGTACAGACAAAACATACCGTTCATAGAGTACATCGGGGAGAAGTAAAAGAGAGGGTGCAGAATGTAGTGTTGCAGTCATAGGTAGGGTGTAGAGAAAGATAAATCTAATATGTAGCAGGTCCATTCAAAAGTCTGAGGGCAGCCGGGAAGTTCTTGAGTCGGTTGGTACGTGATCTCAGACTTTGTACCTTTTTCCTGACGGAAGAAGGTGGAAGAGAGAATGTGTGCATGAGGTCCTTAATTATGCTGGCTGCTTTTCTAAGGCCGCGGGAAGTGTAGACAGAGTCAATGAATGGGAGGCTAGTCTGCGTGATGGACGGGGCTACATTCACGACCGTTTGTAATTTCTTGCAGTCTTGGACAGAGCAGAAACCATACCAAGCCGTGATACAGAAAGGATGCTTTCGATGGTGCATCTGTAGAACTTGGTGAGAGTCGTAGCTGACATGCCAAATTTCCTTAGCCTCCTGAGAAAGTAGACGTGTTGGTGGGCTTTCTCAATTATAGTGTCGGCATGAGGGGACCAGGACAGGTTGTTGGTGATCTGGACACCTAGAAACTTGAAGTTGAGACCCAAATGACAAGTTGTCATAGTGTCGTAGATGTTTACAGCATGGAAACAGGCCCTTTGGCCCAACTTGTCATGCTGCCCTTTTTCTTTTAACCCCTAAGCTGGTCCCAATTCCCCACATTTGGCCCATATCCCTCTACATCTATCTTACCCATGTAACTGTCTAAATGCTTTTTAAAAGGTAAAATTGTGTCCATCTCTACTACTACCTCTGGCAGCTTCTTCCAGACGCTCATCACTCTCTGTGTGAAAAGATTGCCCCTCTGGACACTTCTGTATCTCTCCCCTCTCACCTTAAACCCATGCCCTTTAGTTTTAGACTCCCCTACCTTTGGGAAAAGATATTGACTATCTATTGTGTGTCAACCATAGAATAGCCACAGAATGAAGGAGGCCATTCAGCCCATTCAGCTGGTGTCGACTCTCTGCTAGAGCAATCGAGCCAGTCCCACTGCTCCACCTTGTCCCTGGAGCCCTGCAAATCTTTTCCCATCAGCTTCCCATCCCATTTCCTCCGGAAAGACAGCGAGGAGCAGAGAGGAAAGAGGGACTTGGGGAATGGAAGGTTTCATCTGATGTTCTTGTTGGCAGATGCTCTGTGGCGGATAAAGCTGGCAGCCTCCTCCAGAAAGCAGCACAGAGTAAATGGAAGGGGCAGAATGTGAGTGAGATGAGACACAAGAGAGAGAGAGAGGGAGGGGTGAAAGCTTTCTGTTTGTCAGCAAAAAGCACAATGGTGGCCCTGTGTCCTTCAGGGAGCGGCCCAGGCCTCGCTCAAAGCCTGCCCTGTCCTCACACTCACTGGGAGACGGCCATTTCTAACATGTTGTCCATGTTTCTGAACTGACACTGAGACAAACACAACAACAGCAGCCACTATCCGGACAAGTCCTCACGGAGAATGAAATGTCCAAAGCCACTTCAAAGGAAGATTGCGCGGCAGGATTTGTCCCCGAGCTGCGGAGGGAGAGATTTGGATGGATGACCAGAAGCTGGGTCAGTGAGGTTGTGTTTTAGCAATGGAGGTCTGGAGAACAGAAAAGGCCCTTCGGCCCATTGCATCTGTGCTGGTCAAAGACAAATCACCCAACTTGGCTCACGGCCTGGTAAGCCTTGGCATTGCAAATGCATAGCTAAGCACTTCTTAAACGTTCTGAGGGTCTCTGCCTCCACCACCCTTTCAGGCAGAGAGTTCCAGACTCCCACCACCCTCTGGGTGAAAAAGGTTTTCCTCACATCCCCTGTAAACCTCCTGCCCCTTACCCTAAATCTATACCCCCTGGTCATTGATCCCACCACCAAGGGGAAAGCTTTCTTCCCGTCTACTCTATTGATGTCCCTCATAATCTTATCCATCTCCATCATGTTCCCCCTCAGCCTCCTCTGCTCCACAGAAAACAACCCCAGGGTGGAATCTTATCACCGTTCAGGCCGGCAGGAATTTCCCATCCCACTGCAGTGAAAGGAGATTTGGCTGGTCACCAGATTCTCCGACCTCGCTGAGCGGGAGTGTGGCGTCAACAGGTGGTAAGATCACACCCTCAGTCTATAAAATCTCTCTTCAGTTCGAGTGGCGGCACGGTAGCACAGTGGTTAGCACTGCTGCCTCACAGCGCCAGGGACCCGGGTTCAATTCCGGCCTCGGGTTACTGTCTGTGTGGAGTTTGCACATTCTCCCCGTGTCTGCGTGGGCTTCCTCCGGGTGCATTGTCCATGCAAAATTGCCCTGACGGTCCCATGATGTATAGGTTAGGGGGATTAGCGGGAAAATACGTGGGGTTACGGGGTAAGCCTGGGTAAGAGTCCATGCAGATTTGATGGGTCGAATGGCCTCATTCTGGACTGTAGGGATTCTATGATTCCATGAACTAAAACTCTCCAGGCCAGGCAACATCCTGGTGAATCTCCTCTGCACCTTTTCCAGTGCTATCACATCCCTCCTATCCTGTGCATTCCACAACTGCACAATGTTTCGATGAGGGGCGGCACAGTGGTTAACACTGCTGCCTCACAGCGCCAGGGACCCGGGTTTGATTCCTGGCTTGGGTCACTGTCAGTGTGGAGTTTGTACATTCTCCCCGTGTCTGCGTGGGTTTCCACCGGGTGCTGCGGTTTCCTCCCACAGTTCGAACGACGCGCTGGTTAGGTGTATCAGCCATGCTAAATTCTCCCCAAGTTGCCCAAACAGGCGCCAGAGCATGGCGACTACGGATTTTCCACAGTAACTTCATTGCAGTGTTAATGTAACCCTACTTGTGACACTAATAAATAAACTTTTAAACCCGATACTCGATTCCCCCATGTTGGCCTTGTTCTGTGATCATTAATGCGGATGTTTAGATTATTCAATAGTTCTTTATGGACAGCAGACACAGGGAAAAAAAACATGTGACTCTGTACACAACAGATATATTTCAAGGGGATATTGCAGCCAGCTGTATCTGAGTGGCAGTAATCTTCCCTCAGAATCAGACAGATTGTGGGTTCAGCTCAGAGCCTCAAATACTAGGCCCTTAGCATCGATCAGAGACTCCGCGCACAGCATGATGGGAGAGCGGACAAAGGAAAGTGTTGTTGAATTTGTGAGCCTTGTTTTGTGGAAAGCTTTAGTGTTTGGTCAGAATGTTAATTTTTGAGTGGACCTACCATATATTAAGCTGATCTTTCTCTATACCCTATCGGTAACTGCAACACTGTATTCTGCACCCTCTCCTCCTGACAGTTTTGTTTTAAACTCTTTATCAATGTCCTTCCAGGTTTAGTGTGAAGGTTTGTGTTCCACACTGAGCCCCTCTCAGTCTCCACACGGAGCTTGTGTGTGTTGCTGATGCTCCTGTCATTTTGGATGGATACTGTGTGAAGCTGCATTCTCTCCCAGTGAGTTTCTGATGCACTTCACTCTCTCTGCGGCTGGAGCAATGTCCAGCAGGCAGCAGAGGATGGCAGTGTATCACTGTCAGCACAATATAGACAAACAGCCTTTAGCAAGAGAGGCTTTGACCCTTTTTCAAACCAAATCCCCAATTTGATGTTTCCAGCTGCGCTGTTTACAATGCTGCTGAATATTGTGTGTCTTTGGTAAACTGGGATGTGTAGCATTCAGTCACATTAAGTGGTCAATAAATATGTCCACACTGTGTATATCTTTCTGTGTGTGTGTGTCAGCGTGCATGTGTGTCAATGTATTTAAATCTCAAAGGAAAATAGGAGCAGGTGTAGGCCATTTGGCCCATCGATCCTGCACCAGCATTCAAACAGATCATGGTGCACGTACGCACACAAAACACGCACACACCAACACACACAAAACACACACACACCAACACACACAAAACACGCACACACACAAAACACGCACACACCAACACACACAAAACACGCACACACACAAAGCACGCACACACAAACACACATAAAACACACACAAAAAGCACACACACAAACATAATTTATTATTTACAATGCTGCTGAATATTGTGTGTCTTTGGTAAACTGGGATGTGTAGCATTCAGTCACATTAAGTGGTCAATAAATATGTCCACACTGTGTATATCTTTCTGTGTGTGTGTGTCAGCCAGCATCAGTAGTAAATGCGCCTAGTTTGGGGGCGTTTAAGAGATCCGTAGATAGGTTCATGGACGAAAAGAAATTGGTTTAGGTTGGAGGGTCACAGTTTTTTTTTTAACTGGTCGGTGCAACATCGTGGGCCGAAGGGCCTGTTCTGCGCTGTAATGTTCTATGTTCTATGTTCTATGTTCTATAACAAAAACACACACAAACAAACACACTGAAACACACACACAGCAAACACACAGTTAGCACTGCTGCCTCACAGTGCCAGGGACTCGGGTTCGATTCCCGGCTTGGGTCACTGCCTGTGCGGAGTTTGCACGTTCTCCCCGTGTCTGCGTGGGTTTCCTCCGGGTGCTCCGGTTTCCTCCCACAGTCTGAAAGACGTTCTGGTTAGGGTGCATTGGCCGTGCTAAATTGTCCCTCCGCGTCAGGGAGACTAGCTCGGGTAAATGCATGGGGTAATGGGGATAGGGCCTGGGTGGGATTGTGGTCGGTGCAGACTCAATGGGCCAAATGGCCTCCTTCTGCACTGCAGGAGTCTCGGATTCTATGAAAACACACAGAAACAGATATTCTCACCCAGTAACACTCAGACGCACACAGTAATAAACACACACGGAAACATGTCCATGCACACACACACACACACACACACACAAACACACACGCATGCACACACACACACAAACACACACAGACACACACACACAAACACACACACAGATTCCTATTTTATTTCACACAATCGATTTGCGTCTTGAACATGCTGAATGATTGGGCTTCCACATCCCCCTGGAATAGAAAATTCCAAAGATTCACCGCCCTCTGAGTGAAGAAATTCCTCCTCATCTCAGTCTTCAATGGTCTGCCCCTGATTCTGAGATTGTGTCCCCTGGTTCTAGTCTCACCAGCCAGGGGAAACATCCAATCTACATCCACCCTGTCACACCCTGTAAGAATTTTAAGTCTGTTTCAATGGGATCGCCTCTCATTCTTCAAGGGTTCAAGGCCGACTTCCGGACTTGATGGCCATGGAAGGTGTGCTCATAACGGGGCCAAACAGCTGGATTATCAAACAGTAAATCCTGCCGGGATCATGTATCAGTAAACTCTGCCAAAAACCTCTCTCAGTTATTACAATCTGGGCCTTGTGTCAGTAATCTCTGCCTGAAACCTCTCTCAGTTATTACAATCTGGGCCTGGTATCAGTAAACTCTGCCCGAAACCTCTCTCAGTTATTACAATCTGGGCCTTGTATCAGTAATCTCTGCCCGAAACCTCTCTCAGTTATTACAATCTGGGCCTGGTATCAGTAATCTCTGCCCTAAACCTCTCTCAGTTATTACAATCTGGGACTTGTATCAGTAATCTCTGCCCTAAACCTCTCTCAGTTATTACAATTTGGGCCTTGTATCAGTAATCTCTGCCCGAAACCTCTCTCAGTTATTACAATCTGGGCCTTGTATCAGTAATCTCTGCCCGAAACCTCTCTCAGTTATTACAATTTGGGCCTTGTATCAGTAAACTCTGCCCGAAACCTCTCAGTTATTACAATCTGGGCCTTGTATCAGTAATCTCTGCCCGAAACCTCTCTCAGTTATTACAATTTGGGCCTTGTATCAGTAATCTCTGCCCTAAACCTCTCTCAGTTATTACAATCTGGGCCTTGTATCAGTAATCTCTGCCCGAAACCTCTCTCAGTTATTACAATCTGGGCCTTGTATCAGTAATCTCTGCCCGAAACCTCTCTCAGTTATTACATTCTGGGCCTGGTATCAGTAATCTCTGCCCGAAACCTCTCTCAGTTATTACAATTTGGGCTTTGTATCAGTAATCTGTGCCCGAAACCTCTCTCAGTTATTACAATCTGGGCCTGGTATCAGTAATCTCTGCCCGAAACCTCTCTCAGTTATTACAATCTGGGCCTGGTATCAGTAATCTCTGCCCGAAACCTCTCTCAGTTATTACAATTTGGGCCTTGTATCAGTAATCTCTGCCCTAAACCTCTCTCAGTTATTACAATCTGGGCCTGGTATCAGTAATCTCTGCCTGAAACCTCTCAGTTATTACAATCTGGGCCTGGAATCAGTAATCTCTGCCCGACACCTCTCAGTTATTACAATCTGGGACTTGTATCAGTAATCTCTGCCCTAAACCTCTCTCAGTTATTACAAACTGGGCCTTGTATCAGTAATCACTGCCCTAAACCTCTCTCAGTTATTACAATCTGGGCCTTGTATCAGTAAACTCTGACCTAAAACTCTCTGAGTTATTTGAATCTGGACCTTGTATCAGTAATCTCTGCCTTAAACCACTCTCAGTTATTACAATCTGGGCCTTGTATCAGTAATCTCTGCCCTAAACCTCTTCAAGTTGTTACAATCTGGGCCTGGTGTCAGTAAACACTGCCCTAAACCTCTCTCAGTTATTACAATCTGGGCCTTGTATCAGTAATCTCTGCCCTAAACCTCTCTCGGTTATTACAATATGGGCCTTGTATCAGTAATCTCTGCCCTAAACCTCTCTCAGTTATTACAATCTGGGACTTGTATCTGTAATCTCTGCACAAAACCTCTCTCAGTTATTACAATCTGGGACTTATATCAGTAATCTCTGCCTTAAACTTCTCTCAGTTATTACAATCTGGGACTTGTAGCAGTAATCTCTGCCCTAAACCTCTCTCAGTTATTACAATCTGGGCTTTGTATCAGTAATCTCTGCCCAAAACCTCTCTCAGTTATTACAATCTGGGCTTTGTATCAGTAATCTCTGCCCTAAACCTCTCTCAGTTATTACACTCTGGGACTTGTATCAGTAATCTCTGCACAAAACCTCTCTCAGTTACGACAATCTGGGCCTTGTATCAGTAATCTCTGCCTGAAACCTCTCTCAGTTATTACAATCTGGGCTTTGTATCAGTAATCTCTGCCCTACAACTCTCCCAGTTATTACAATCTGGGCCTTGATTCAGTAAACGTTGCCCTAAACCTCTCTCAGTTATTACAATCTGGGCCTGGTATCAGTAATCTCTGCCCTAAACCTCTCAGTTATTACAATCTGGGCCTGGTATCAGTAATCTCTGCCCTAAACCTCTCTGTTATTACAATCTGGGCCTGGTATCAGTAATCTCTGCCCTAAACCTCTCTGTTATTACAATCTGGGCCTGGTATCAGTAATCTCTGCCCTAAACCTCTCTGTTATGACAATCTGGGCACTGTATCAGTAATCTCTGCCCGAAACCTCTCTCAGTTATTACAATCTGGGCATTGTATTAGTAATCTCTACCCTGAACCTCTCTGTTATTACAATCTGGGTCCTGTATCAGTAATCTCTGCCCTAAACCTCTCTGTTATTACAATCTGGGCCTGGTATCAGTAATCTCTGCCCTAAACCTCTCTCAGTTATTACAATCTGGGTCTTGTATCAGTAAATTCTGCCCTTCAGCTGATTGGAGAATATCATTGTGAATATTACTGAGTTTGGGATGTAATATTTTCCTGCTGGTGCCAATATGGCTGTTTTTAACATAGTTTCTGGGATCCTCCAGTCTCCCCTCAGCAGCTTTCTGGGCAGTGAGAGGTGACACACCGTTCACTAGCAGAGGGAGTTTTTGGTCCTGTCGCTGTCAATGGGATTTCCCATTGAAGTCACCTCACGCTAGCAGGAAACCAGAGGCAGGGGAACGAGAGCAGAGAATTCCCCACGAGTGAACAGCCGGAGAATCCCGGACATTCGCTCCTTTCCCAGTTATCACTGCACTCAACCCAGTCGCTGTTTATACGCTCAGTTGTCTCAGTGAATACTACATTACACCATGCTGCTGTGGACACTACAATCAACCCTTTTTGAGTTCTCACTGTATTAATACCATGTATGGATTGATATTTCATTGGACAATGTGCTGGGTTAGATGAATATTTATTGATTCTTGTGATGTGGGTGTCACTGGCTAGGTCAGCATTTATTGCCCATTCCTAGTTGCCCTGGAGAAGGTGGTGGTGAGCTGCCGTCTTGAACCCGCTGCTGTCTATGTGGTGTAGGTACACCCACAGTGCTGTTAGGGAGGGGACCTGCTTAAATTATCACTGCATTTAACCATGTCACTCTTTATAAAAAATAAACTAGACCATGTCTGGGTAATGAATGTGGAGCATGTCTCCATTTCTCTTTACCTCAGCACTGTATCTGTGTATATAACACTTTATACAGTTTCAATGTTATTTATTAGTGTCACAAGTAGGCTTGTGACAAGAGTTCCCAGCCAGCAGAAAAACTTGTTCTTTATCAGCCTCTCCCTTTCCCTCATTATTTTCAATGTTTGATTAAATCAGCCCCCAACTTAAATTCCAGCGGTTAAGAATAACGTTTAATCTGCGCTGTTCATCAAATGTTCCCAACACAAATACTGTAATGGGGTAAATACAGAGTAAAATCCCCTCTGCTCTGTCCAAGGAATGTTTCATCACAGATTTTTATTTTGAACTTTAGGAAAAACAGGAATCAAATTGCTCAGCATCCCAGTGTGGCCTCCTGTTTATTTCAATCAGCCCTTCACATTCAAACATGAAGTTGAAGCTTCGAATACTGTCTGTGGCAGCGTTTGTGGATTCAGTTGTTCTCCTGCTTTTTCACTTGTCTGAAGGATTTGAATTCTCGACATTGTTTAATCATTCCTTTCTCTCAGCACATGGAACTTGTGAATCTTCAAGGCAGACAATCTCATGTAATTAACAACAAACTGCATCTTTATTCATCCGTCCATTTCCTATCTCTGAATGGATCACACACATTTCCAGAATGCAGGAAGCTCTCAATGGAAACTGCTTCCAATTATTCCCCAATACAATTGTTCACACTTGACTGTGAACTACATTCCACTGACATTCCCAAAGCAGCCACAGAAAAGTGACTGGTTATTTTAAACATTGAACCTGAACTATTTGAGCTGATGATTCACTCACATTGTACAGAAATGTTGAGCCTGTTTTGATGAGAGTGATCAGATTAACATTGTAACATGAAGACAGCCTCCGTACTGAGATTCACCACATTTACAACAATTCCGCAATATCAGATCCATTGCTGTGTGTTTTGTGTGAATCCAGCTGTGAAATATCTGGACATTTGGAGCTTCCACTGTTTCTGTCATTTCATCATTTATTAAAGTACGCTGTTCTGTCCCTTTTAAATCTAAGTTGTGTCAGTTTACATTTCCCTGCACTGAAACCTCTCCACCAGTTTTGTCCATGTACAAAATATGAATAACTCTTTGCAATGTGATGTTTCCAGCTATGCTGCTTACAATGCTGTCTAATGTTTTGTGTCATCGGCAAACCAGGATGTGTAGCATTCAGTCACATTAAATGGTCAATAAATATGTCAATACTGTGTATATCTTTCTCTGTGTGTGTGTGTGTGTCTGTGTGTGTGTCTGTGTGTGTGTGTGTGTGTGTGTGTCTGTGTGTGTCTGTGTGTGTCTGGCTGTGTGTGTGTGTCTGTGTGTCTCTGTGTGTGTGTGTGTGTGTGTCTGGCTGTGTGTGTGTGTGTGTGTGTCTGGCTGTGTGTGTGTCTGTGTGTGTCTGGCTGTGTGTGTGTGTCTGTGTGTGTGTGTGTCTGTGTGTGTGTGTGTCTCTGTGTGTGTGTGTGTGTGTCTGTGTGTGTGTCTGTGTCGGTGTGTGTGTGTGTGTGTCGGTGTGTGTGTGTGTGTGTGTGTGTCTGTGTGTGTGTCAGCATGCATGTGTGTCAATGTATTTGAATCTCAAATATGTGCAGTTGGAGGCCATTTGACCCATCGAGCCTGCTCCCCCACTCACACAGATCATGACAAACACACACACACACACACACACATACACACACACACAGACGCGCGTACACACAGACGCACATGCACTCACAGAGATACACACACACACACACAAAGAGAGAGACACACAGACACTCGCGGACACACGCAGAGAGACACAAACACACACTCACGGACACACACACACAGAGAGACACAAACACACACTCACGGACACACACACACACAGAGACACAAACACACACTCACGGACACACACGCACACACGCAGAGAGACACAAACACACACTCACAGACACACATGCACAAAGACACAGAGAGACACACACACACACACACAGACACACACTCACTCACAGACACACGCAGAGATACACAATCACACACACAGAAACACACATTGAAATAGACACTTGCACACACTTAGAAACTGTCTCTCTCTCTCACACACACACACACAGAAATACAAAAACATAAGCGCACCGACACTCTCATTCCTATTTCTATTTTACTCCTCAATGCCCCAACTAAAAAGTACTGGGATCTGAACTTGAAATGCTGGAACTGATCATGGAGGAACGAGTGGGGCCTAATAGACACTGAGAAGTTAACTTGTGTGTGAATCATAGAATGGTGACAGCACAGGAGGCCATTCAGCCCGTCAAGCCTGGATCGACACACTGCAAGAGCAGTTTCACTATTCCCAATCCTCCACCCTCTCCCCGTAACCCTGTCAATATTTTCCCTTCAGCTTCCCATTCAATTTCCTCTTGATGGAATCTTCTCCCACCTCTGACTCAGGCAGAACATGATGTGGAGATGCCGGCGTTGGACTGGGGTAAACACAGTATTTTTGTCTAAACCACAATATACATAGAATCCCTGCAGTGCAGAGGAGGCCATTCGGCCCAACGAGTCTGCACCAACCCACAATCCCACCCAGGCCCTATCCCCATATATTTACCCTAGCTTGTCGCTAAGGGTCAATTTATCATGGCCAATCCACCCAACCCGCACATCTTTGGACTGTGGGTGGAAACCGGAGCACCCGGAGGAAACCCACAAAGACACGGGGAGAATGTGCCAACTCCGCACAGACAGTGACCCGAGCTGGGAATGGAACCCGGGTCCCTGGTGCCGTGAGGCAGAAGTGGTAACCACTGTGCCACCGTGCCGCCACTGACCTTTTGGAGAATCCTCCTTAGTTCCATCTATTCTCCGAGGCAAAACTTCCATTTCCCAGCTCTTGTCTGTAAATGCTCAGTCTCTTGTTCCAGGTATTTTCCCAGTATTTCCACACGCTAACCTGCTGTGGGTCATTGGCCCAAATTTTCTTCAACCATTTTCAGAATTTCATTCAAATACTTCTGATGTTTAAGCAAAATGGTTTGCTGCTCCTGTTTGGTCTTTGAACTTTTCATAACCCTGGAGTTTCTCCTGATCTCATTCAGATTGAGTTTTATTTAATTTCTTTCCAGCGATGTCAAAACTTATTCATTCTGGACTTTCATTTTGTTTTCTAATATTGAGTCTATCTCGTCACTCACAAACTACTCATTTGAATCATTTGAGGGGGTTTAAATAATGTGTTTTTAAATAATTTGTCAACTTCCCTGAACTCTGCCGTTGTGATACCTTGTTCTGTCTCAGCAATGGGTGGCACGGTAGCACAGTGGTTAGCACTGCTGCTTCACAGCTCCTGGGTTCGATTCCCGGCTCGGGTCACTGTCTG
This sequence comes from Mustelus asterias, assembly GCF_964213995.1. Classification (NCBI taxonomy): domain Eukaryota; kingdom Metazoa; phylum Chordata; class Chondrichthyes; order Carcharhiniformes; family Triakidae; genus Mustelus; species Mustelus asterias. Next base: position 15,731 of record NW_027591538.1, on the reverse strand, counting down.
TGTGGAGTTTGCACATTCTCCTCGTGTCTGCGTGGGTTTCCTCCGGGTGCTCCGGTTTCCTCCCACAGTCCAAAGATGTGCGGGTTAGGTTGATTGGCCGGGTTAAAAATTGCCCCTTAGAGTCCTGAGATGCGTAGGTTAGTGGGATTAGAGGGTAAATATGTGGGGGGTAGGGCCTGGGTGGGATTGTGGTCGGTGCAGACTCGATGGGCCGAATGGCCTCCTTCTGCACTGTAGGGTTTCTATGATTTCTATGAAGCCCCTTAAATTAAAATGAGCAGCTACTCAGTGTTAATTGTCATTAACCCTTGGAGCTCTTATTTCCTCTGGGGTGGACTTTTACCTTGATGTTTCGGGCACTTTTCCTGCCTCTGCACTGTCCATTACCAGGGTGGATACATCAATATCTTTACTCACTTCAGTTTGACTTGATTTATTCTTATCACATTAATATACAGTGAAAAGTATTGTTTCTTGTGCACTATACAGACAAGGCATACCATTCATAGAGAAGGAAAGGAGAAGGTGCAGAATATAGTGTGACAGTCATAGCGAGAGTGTAGAGAAAGATCAACTTAGTGTGAGGCAGATCCATTCAAAAGTCTGATGGCAGCAGGGAGGAAGCTGTTTTTGAGTCGGTTGGTACATAACCTCAGACCTTTGTGTATTTTTCCGACAGAAGAAGGTGGAAGAGAGAATGTCCAGGTGCGTGGGGTCCTTAATTATGCTGGCTGCTTTTCCGGGGCAGCGGGAAGTGTAGACAGTCAATGGATGGGAGGCTGGTTTGCGTGATGGACTGGGCTTCATTCACAACCCTTTGTATAGTCCCCACCAGTCACACACGACACACACACAGTCCAGAAGAGACACACGTGTGGAAGATGATGCTGTCGGAGGCAGAGGTGCCTCGAGCTATCCGTGCAGCAACGCAGGTCCAGTGCGCTGAAGGCTGTCCTCCTCGGCAGCAATGACCTGCCACCGGTCTGCGCCTTCACAAGACTCTGGACACAATGGGTGAAGAGAGATAGAGAGTGAGAGATGGATTGATATATATACATGATGAGAGAGAGAGAGAGATTGCCCCAATACAAACATCGCTCCCCAACCTCTCTATCCCCCCTCCCCAGCAACTATCTGAAGCTAAATTAATGTCACAACATCACTGCCATCTTTTACCCAAAACTTAGCTTCAGACCCTGTCCCTCTATATTTAACCAGCCCGTCTCTGACATCTCCAGTCACACAACCCTGTGAGATGTCTGCACCGCTCTAATTGTGGCATCGTGAGCGTTCCACATGCAACATGACTTGCATCGATAAACTCTCATCTCCAACATTTCAATTGAAATTTCAAAGCTCAATGGCTTTGAAGCCGAATGGTCCAGATTGCCATGGCCTTCAATGTGAACAAGTTGTTTGTGATGTCACTACAGAGGTTGCCTAGGAAACAATGACTGAACACAGGGGGTGAATGTGAGAAGCTGAAGTTTCCACTTGAAGACATTCCCAGTGTCTCTGAGCAGCTGAACTGGGGAAGCCTTTGGGCAGAGACTGTGCTGCTGCTATTGCCCTTCCTGGCCACCAGGCGTCGCTGTAACGCTCCCAGGGGGGGGCTGCTCCTCCCCAGTGTCACCTCTTGCCCACTCCGGCCCGGCCCCATGCTCGTTGGCGGGACAACAGGGGGGTCTGTCGAGGGGGCGGGGCGGCCTGTGCGCATGTGCGGGACGGGAATGCTCCCAGAGGTCAGCGCGCGCGGACGCCGCCGCATTGATGCCGTCTCCCCTGGCAACGCAAGATGGTCGCCGCCGCCGTCTCCCTTGGCAACGGAATATGGCCGCTGGCCGTCTCCCTTGGCAACGCAAGATGGCCGCCGGCGGTGGGTGTCATTGCGGCGCACGCGCAGTGAGGTGTGTCTGCAGCCATTGTCCAGGTTGCCCCCAGTGGATGGGGTTGGGATTGTGCAGCAGATGGAGCAACAATCCCAGTTTCAATAGGGGGACAGAAGCTGCAATGCTGCCCCCTGTTGGTCACTTCTCCCAGTCTCAGCATTGCAGAGTGTTTAAACAAGAGTGCATTGTCACAGCAGCACCTTGACCTTCAGTTTCAGTTTATTTATTAGTCTCAGAAGTAGGTTTACATTAACACTACAATGAAGTTACTGTGAGGATCCCCTAGTCGCCCACACTCCGGCGCCTGTTCGGGTTACACTGAGGGGGAATTTAGCACGGCCAATGCACCCTAACCGGCACATCTTTCAGACTGTGGGAGGAAACCGGAGCACCCGGAGGAAACCCACGCAGACACGGGGAGGGGACAGCCCGGGGGAAAGCTCCATTCCAACTGTCCCTGGAGTGTCAGATTAACCTGGGTCACTCACGCACCCCAGGCTAAGACTCACCTCCCTCAGACAGTGAGACCCTCCTGTATCACTCACCTTACTGTAGTCAGATACCCTCAGACTCAGCACTGGGCCCTGGGCGTGTTCTTTAAATGCTGCGACCTATCGTGGAGGAAAGAATTGGGAGGATTTTGATTTGATTTGATTTATTACTGTCGCATGTATTGGGATACAGTGAAAAGTATTGTTTCTTGTATGCTGTACAGACAAAACATACCGTTCATAGAGTACATCGGGGAGAAGTAAAAGAGAGGGTGCAGAATGTAGTGTTGCAGTCATAGGTAGGGTGTAGAGAAAGATAAATCTAATATGTAGCAGGTCCATTCAAAAGTCTGAGGGCAGCCGGGAAGTTCTTGAGTCGGTTGGTACGTGATCTCAGACTTTGTACCTTTTTCCTGACGGAAGAAGGTGGAAGAGAGAATGTGTGCATGAGGTCCTTAATTATGCTGGCTGCTTTTCTAAGGCCGCGGGAAGTGTAGACAGAGTCAATGAATGGGAGGCTAGTCTGCGTGATGGACGGGGCTACATTCACGACCTTTTGTAATTTCTTGCAGTCTTGGACAGAGCAGAAACCAGACCAAGCCGTGATACAGAAAGGATGCTTTCTATGGTGCATCTGTAGAACTTGGTGAGAGTCGTAGCTGACATGCCAAATTTCCTTAGCCTCCTGAGAAAGTAGACGTGTTGGTGGGCTTTCTCAATTATAGTGTCGGCACTATAATGCCGACAATTATAGTGTCGGCATAGTGTTGTTGGTGATCTGGACACCTAGAAACTTGAAGTTGAGACCCAAATGACAAGTTGTCATAGTGTCATAGATGTTTACAGCATGGAAACAGGCCCTTTGGCCCAACTTGTCATGCTGCCCTTTTTCTTTTAACCCCTAAGCTGGTCCCAATTCCCCACATTTGGCCCATATCCCTCTACATCTATCTTACCCATGTAACTGTCTAAATGCTTTTTAAAAGATAAAATTGTGTCCGTCTCTACTACTACCTCTGGCAGCTTGTTCCAGACGCTCATCACTCTCTGTGTGAAAAGATTGCCCCTCTGGACACTTTTGTATCTCTCCCCTCTCACCTTAAACCCATGCCCTCGAGTTTTAGACTCCCCTACCTTTGGGAAAAGATATTGACTATCTATTGTGTGTCAACCATAGAATAGCCACAGAATGAAGGAGGCCATTCAGCCCATTCAGCTGGTGTCGACTCTCTGCTAGAGCAATCGAGCCAGTCTCACTGCTCCACCTTGTCCCTGGAGCCCTGCAAATCTTTTCCCATCAGCTTCCCATCCCATTTCCTCCGGAAAGACAGCGAGGAGCAGAGAGGAAAGAGGGACTTGGGGAATGGAAGGTTTCATCTGATGTTCTTGTTGGCAGATGCTCTGTGGCGGATAAAGCTGGCAGCCTCCTCCAGAAAGCAGCACAGAGTGAATGGAAGGGGCAGAATGTGAGTGAGATGAGACACAAGAGAGAGAGGGAGGGGTGAAAGCTTTCTGTTTGTCAGCAAAAAGCACAATGGTGGCCCTGTGTCCTTCAGGGAGTGGCCCAGGCCTCGCTCAAAGCCTGCCCTGTCCTCACACTCACTGGGAGACGGCCATTTCTAACATGTTGTCCATGCTTCTGAGCTGACACTGAGACAAACACAACAACAGCAACCACTGTCCGGACAAGTCCTCACGGAGAATGAAATGTCCAAAGCCACTTTAAAGGAAGATTGCGCGGCAGGATTTGTCCCCGAGCTGTGGAGGGAGAGATTTGGATGGATGACCAGAAGCTGGGTCAGTGAGGTTGCGTTTTAGCAATGGAGGTCTAGAGAACAGAAAAGGCCCTTCGGCCCATTGCATCTGTGCCGGTCAAAGACAAATCACTCAACGTGGCTCACGGCCTGGTAAGCCTTGGCATTGCAAATGCATAGCTAAGCACTTCATAAACGTTCTGAGGGTCTCTGCCTCCACCACCCTTTCAGGCAGAGAGTTCCAGACTCCCACCACCCTCTGGGTGAAAAAGGTTTTCCTCACATCCCCTGTAAACCTCCTGCCCCTTACCCTAAATCTATACCCCCTGGTCATTGATCCCACCACCAAGGGGAAAGCTTTCTTCCCGTCTACTCTATCGATGTCCCTCATAATCTTATCCATCTCCATCATGTTCCCCCTCAGCCTCCTCTGCTCCACGGAAAACAACCCCAGGGTGGAATCTTATTACTGTTCAGGCCGGCAGGATTTTCCCATCCCACTGCAGTGAAAGGAGATTTGGCAAGTCACCAGATTCTCCGACCTCGCTGAGCGGGAGTGTGGCGTCAACAGGTGGTAAGATCACACCCTCAGTCTATAAAATCTCTCTTCAGTTCGAGTGGCGGCACGGTAGCACAGTGGTTAGCACTGCTGCCTCACAGCGCCAGGGACCCGGGTTCAATTCCGGCCTCGGGTTACTGTCTGTGTGGAGTTTGCACATTCTCCCCATGTCTGCGTGGGTTTCCCCCGGGTGCATTGTCCATGCAAAATTGCCCTGAGGGTCCCACGATGTATAGGTTAGGGGGATTAGCGGGAAAATACGTGGGGTTACGGGGTAAGCCTGGGTAAGAGTCCGTGCAGATTTGATGGGTCGAATGGCCTCATTCTGGACTGTAGGGATTCTATGATTCTATGAACTAAAACTCTCCAGGCCAGGCAACATCCTGGTGAATCTCCTCTGCACCTTTTCCAGTGCTATCACATCCCTCCTATCCTGTGCATTCCACAACTGCACAATGTTTCGATGAGGGGCAGCACAGTGGTTAGCACTGCTGCCTCACAGCGCCAGGGACCCGGGTTTGATTCCTGGCTTGGGTCACTGTCAGTGTGGAGTTTGTACATTCTCCCCGTGTCTGCGTGGGTTTCCACCGGGTGCTGCGGTTTCCTCCCACAGTTCGAAAGACGCGCTGGTTAGGTGTATCAGCCATGCTAAATTCTCCCCAAGTTGCCCAAACAGGCGCCAGAGCATGGCGACTACGGATTTTCCACAGTAACTTCATTGCAGTGTTAATGTAACCCTACTTGTGACACTAATAAATAAACTTTTAAACCCGATACTCGATTCTTTCATGTTGGCCTTGTTCTGTGATAATTAATGCGGATGTTTAGATTATTCAATAGTTCTTTAAGGACAGCAGACACAGGGGAAAAAAAACATGTGGCTCTTTACACAACAGATATATTTCAAGGGGATATTGCAGCCAGCTGTATCTGAGTGGCAGTAATCTTCCCTCAGAATCAGACAGATTGTGGGTTCAGCTCAGAGCCTCAAATACTAGGCCCTTAGCATCGATCAGAGACTCCGCGCACAGCATGATGGGAGAGCGGACAAAGGAAAGTGGTGTTGAATTTGTGAGCCTTGTTTTGTGGAAAGCTTGAGTGTTTGGTCAGAATGTTAATTTTTGAGTGGACCTACCATATATTAAGCTGATCTTTCTCTATACCGTATCGGTAACTGCAACACTGTATTCTGCACCCTCTCCTCCTGACAGATTTGTTTTAAACTCTTTATCAATGTCCTTCCAGGTTTAGTGTGAAGGTTTGTGTTCCACACTGAGCCCCTCTCAGTCTCCACACGGAGCTTGTGTGTGTGTGCTGATGCTCCTGTCATTTTGGATGGATACTGTGTGAAGCTGCATTCTCTCCCAGTGAGTTTCTGATCTACTTCACTCTCTCTGCGGCTGGAGCAGTGTCCAGCAGGCAGCAGAGGATGGCAGTGTATCACAGTCAGCACAATATAGACAAACAGCCTTTAGCAAGAGAGGCTTTGACCCTTTTTCAAACCAAATCCCCAATTTGATGTTTCCAGCTGCGCTGTTTACAATGCTGCTGAATATTGTGTGTCTTTGGTAAACTGGGATGTGTAGCAGTCACATTAAGTGGTCAATAAATACGTCCACACTGTGTATATCTTTCTGTGTGTGTGTGTCAGCGTGCATGTGTGTCAATGTATTTAAATCTCAAAGGAAAATAGGAGCAGGTGTAGGCCATTTGGCCCATCGATCCTGCGCCAGCATTCAAACGGATCATGGTGCACGTACGCACACAAAACACGCACACCAACACACACAGAACACGCACACACACAAAGCACGCACACACACAAAGCACGCACACACACAAAGCACGCACACACACAAAGCACGCACACACAAAGCACACACACAAATCACGCGCAAAAAGCACACACACAAATCACACACACAAACACAATAAACACACACACACAAACACACAGAAACACACACATCAAACACACAGTTAGCACTGCTGCCTCACAGTGCCAGGGACTCGGGTTCGGTTCCCGGCTTGGGTCACTGTCTGTGCGGAGTTTGCACGTTCTCCCCGTGTCTGCGTGGGTTTCCTCCGGGTGCTCCGGTTTCCTCCCACAGTCTGAAAGACGTTCTGGTTAGGGTGCATTGGCCGTGCTAAATTGTCCCTCCGCGTCAGGGAGACTAGCTCGGGTAAATGCATGGGGTAATGGGGATAGGGCCTGGGTGGGATTGTGGTCGGTGCAGACTCAATGGGCCAAATGGCCTCCTTCTGCACTGCAGGAGTCTAGGATTCTATGAAAACACAGAGAAACAGATATTCTCACCCAGTAACACTCAGACGCACACAGTAATAAACACACACGGAAACATGTCCACACACACACACACACGCACACACACACAAACACACACACACACAGATTCCTATTTTATTTCACACAATCGATTTGCGTCTTGAACATGCTGAATGATTGGGCTTCCACATCCCCCTGGAATAGAAAATTCCAAAGATTCACCACCCTCTGAGTGAAGAAATTCCTCCTCATCTCAGTCTTCAATGGTCTGCCCCTGATTCTGAGATTGTGTCCCCTGGTTCTAGTCTCACCAGCCAGGGGAAACATCCAATCTACATCCACCCTGTCACAGCCTGTAAGAATTTTAAGTCTGTTTCAATGGGATCGCCTCTCATTCTTCAAGGGTTCAAGGCCGACTTCCGGACTTGATGGCCATGGAAGGTGTGCTCATAACGGGGCCAAACAGCTGGATTACCAAACAGTAAATCCTGCCGGGATCATGTATCAGTCAACTCTGCCCGAAACCACTCTCAGTTATTACAATCTGGGCCTGGTATCAGTAATCTCTGCCCGAAACCTCTCTCAGTTATTACAATCTGGGCCTTGTATCAGTGAACTCTGCCCGAAACCTCTCTCAGTTATTACAATCTGGGCCTTGTATCAGTAATCTCTGCCCTAAACCTCTTCAAGTTATTACAATCTGGGCCTGGTGTCAGTAAACACTGCCCTAAACCTCTCTCAGTTATTACAATCTGGGCCTTGTATCAGGAATCTCTGCCCTAAACCTCTCTCAGTTATTACAATCTGGGACTTGTATCAGTAATCTCTGCCCTAAACCTCTCTCAGTTATTACAATCTGGGACTTGTATCAGTAATCTCTGCCCTAAACCTCTCTCAGTTATTACAATTTGGGCCTTGTATCAGTAATCTCTGCCCTAAACCTCTCTCAGTTATTACAATCTGGGCCTTGTATCAGTAATCTCTGCCCGAAACCTCTCTCAGTTATTACAATCTGGGCCTGGTATCAGTAATCTCTGCCCGAAACCTCTCTCAGTTATTACAATTTGGGCCTTGTATCAGTAATCTCTGCCTGAAACCTCTCTCAGTTATTACAATTTGGGCCTTGTATCAGTAATCTCTGCCCTAAACCTCTCTCAGTTATTACAATCTGGGCCTGGTATCAGTAATCTCTGCCCGAAACCTCTCAGTTATTACAATCTGGGACTTGTATCAGTAATCTCTGCCCTAAACCTCTCTCAGTTATTACAAACTGGGCCTTGTATCAGTAAACTCTGCCCGAAATCTCTCTCAGTTATTACAATCTGGGCCTTGTATCAGTAATCTCTGCCCTAAACCTTTCTCAGTTATTACAATCTGGGCCTTGTATCAGTAAACTCTGACCCAAACCTCTCTGAGTTATTTCAATCTGGACCTTGTATCAGTAATCTCTGCCTTAAACCACTCTCAGTTATTACAATCTGGGCCTTGTATCAGTAATCTCTGCCCGAAACCTCTTCAAGTTGTTACAATCTGGGCCTGGTGTCAGTAAACACTGCCCTAAACCTCTCTCAGTTATTACAATCTGGGCCTTGTATCAGTAATCTCTGCCCTAAACCTCTCTCGGTTATTACAATATGGGCCTTGTATCAGTAATCTCTGCCCTAAACCTCTCTCAGTTATTACAATCTGGGACTTGTATCTGTAATCTCTGCACAAAACCTCTCTCAGTTATTACAATCTGGGACTTATATCAGTAATCTCTGCCTTAAACTTCTCTCAGTTATTACAATCTGGGATTTGTAGCAGTAATCTCTGCCCTAAACCTCTCTCAGTTATTACAATCTGGGCTTTGTATCAGTAATCCCTGCCCTAAACCTCTCTCAGTTATTACAATCTGGGCTTTGTATCAGTAATCTCACCCCTAAACCTCTCTCAGTTATTACACTCTGGGACTTGTATCAGTAATCTCTGCACAAAACCTCTCTCAGTTACGACAATCTGGGCCTTGTATCAGTAATCTCTGCCTGAAACCTCTCTCAGTTATAACAATCTGGGCTTTGTATCAGTAATCTCTGCCCTACAACTCTCCCAGTTATTACAATCTGGGCCTTGATTCAGTAAACGTTGCCCTAAACCTCTCTCAGTGATTACAATCTGGGCCTGGTATCAGTAATCTCTGCCCTAAACCTCTCTGTTATTACAATCTGGGCCTGGTATCAGTAATCTCTGCCCTAAACCTCTCTGTTATTACAATCTGGGCCTGGTATCAGTAATCTCTGCCCTAAACCTCTCTGTTATGACAATCTGGGCACTGTATCAGTAATCTCTGCCCGAAACCTCTCTCAGTTATTACAATCTGGGCATTGTATTAGTAATCTCTACCCTGAACCTCTCTGTTATTACAATCTGGGCCTGGTATCAGTAATCTCTGCCCTAAACCTCTCTCAGTTATTACAATCTGGGTCTTGTATCAGTAAACTCTGCCCTTCAGCTGATTGGAGAATATCATTGTGAATATTACTGAGTTTGGGATGTAATATTTTCCTGCTGTTGCCAATGTGGCTGTTTTTAACATAGTTTCTGGGATCCTCCAGTCTCCCCTCAGCAGCTTTCTGGGCAGTGAGGTGACACACCGTTCACTTGCAGAGGGAGTTTTTGGTCCTGTCGCTGTCAATGGGATTTCCCATTGAAGTCACCTCACGCTAGCAGGAAACCAGAGGCAGGGGAACGAGAGCAGAGAATTCCCCACGAGTGAACAGCCGGAGAATCCCGGATATTCGCTCCTTTCCCAGTTATCACTGCACTCAACCCAGTCGCTGTTTATACGCTCAGTTGTCTCAGTGAATACTACATTACACCATGCTGCTGTGGACACTACAATCAACCCTTTTTGAGTTCTCACTGTATTAATACCATGTATGGATTGATATTTCATTGGACAATGTGCTGGGTTAGATGAATATTTATTGATTCTTGTGATGTGGGTGTCACTGGCTAGGTCAGCATTTATTGCCCATTCCTAGTTGCCCTGGAGAAGGTGGTGGTGAGCTGCCGTCTTGAACCCGCTGCTATCTATGTGGTGTAGGTACACCCACAGTGCTGTTAGGGAGGGAACCTGCTTCAATTATCACTGCATTTAACCATGTCACTCTTTATAAAAAATAAACTAGACCATGTCTGGGTGATGAATGTGGAGCATGTCTCCATTTCTCTTTACCTCAGCACTGTATCTGTGTATATAACACTTTATACAGTTTCAATGTTATTTATTAGTGTCACAAGTAGGCTTGTGACAAGAGTTCCCAGCCAGCAGAAAAAACTTGTTCTTTATCAGCCTCCCCCTTTCCCTCATTATTTTCAATGTTTGATTAAATCAGCCCCCAACTTAAATTCCAGCGGTTAAGAATAATGTTTAATCTGCACTGTTCATCAAATGTTCCCAACACAAATACTGTAATGGGCTAAATACAGAGTAAAATTCCCTCTGCTCTGTCCAAGGAATGTTTCATCACAGATTTTTATTTTGAAGTTGAGGAAAAACAGGAATCAAATTGCTCAGCATCCCAATGTGGCCTCCTGTTTATTTCAATCAGCCCTTCACATTCAAACATGAAGTTGAAGCTTCGAATACTGTCTGTGGCAGCGTTTGTGGATTCAGTTGTTCTCCTGCTTTTTCACTTGTCTGAAGGATTTGAATTACAGACATTGTTTAATCATTCATTCCTTTCTCTCAGCACATGGAACTTGTGAATCTTCAAGGCAGACAATCTCATGTAATTAACAACAAACTGCATCTTTATTCATCCGTCCATTTCCTATCTCTGAATGGATCACACACATTTCCAGAATGCAGGAAGCTCTCAATGGAAACTGCTTCCAATTATTCCCCAATACAATTGTTCACACTTTACTGTGAACTACATTCCACTGACACTCCCAAAGCAGCCACAGAAAAGTGACTGGTTATTTTAAACATTGAACCTGAACTATTTGAGCTGATGATTCACTCACATTGTACAGAAATGTTGAGTCTGTTTTGATGAGAGTGATCAGATTAACATTGTAACATGAAGACAGCCTCCGTACTGAGATTCACCACATTTACAACAATTCCGCAATATCAGATCCATTGCTGTGTGTTTTGTGTGAATCCAGCTGTGAAATATCTGGACATTTGGAGCTTCCACTGTTTCTGTCATTTCATCATTTATTAAAGTACGCTGTTCTATCCCTTTTAAATCTAAGTTGTGTCAGTTTACATTTCCCTGCACTGAAACCTCTCCACCAGTTTTGTCCATGTACAAAATATGAATAACTCTTTGCAATGTGATGTTTCCAGCTACGCTGCTTACAATGCTGTCTAATGTTTTGTGTCATCGGCAAACCAGGATGTGTAGCATTCAGTCACATTAAATGGTCAATAAATATGTCAATACTGTGTATATCTTTCTGTGTGTGTGTGTCTGTGTGAGTGTGTCTGTGTGAGTGTGTCTGTGTGTGTGTCTGTGTCTGTCTGTGTGTGTCGGTCTGTGTGTGTCGGTCTGTGTGTGTGTCTGTCTGTCTGTGTGTTTGTGTGTGTGTGTGTGTCTGTGTGTGTGTCTCTGTGTGTGTGAGTGTGTGTGTGTCTGTCTGTGTGTGTGTGTGTGTGTGTGTCAGCATGCATGTGTGTCAATGTATTTGAATCTCAAATATGTGCAGTTGGAGGCCATTTGACCCATCGAGCCTGCTCCCCCACTCACACAGATCATGACAAACACACACACACACACATACACACAGACAAAGAGAGAGGCACACAGACACTCACGGACACACACACAGAGACACAAACGCACATTCACGGACACACACGCACACACGCAGAGAGACACAAACACACACTCACAGACACACATGCACAAAGACACAGAGAGAGACACACACACAGACACACACACACACAGACAAAGAGAGAAACACACAGACACTCACGGACACACACGCAGAGGGACACAAACACACACTCACAGACACACATGCACAAAGACACAGAGAGAGAGACACACACACAGACACACAGGCAAAGAGAGAAACACACAGACACTCACACACGCAGAGGGACACAAACACACACTCACAGACACACATGCACAAAGACACAGAGAGAGAGACACACACAGACACACACTCACTCACAATCACACACACAGAAACACACATTGAAATAGACACTTGCACACACTTAGAAACTGTCTCTCTCTCTCTCACACACACACACACAGAAATACAAAAACATAAGCGCACCGACACTCTCATTCCTATTTCTGTTTTACTCCTCAATGCCCCAACTAAAAAGTACTGGGATCTGAACTTGAAATGCTGGAACTGATCATGGAGGAACGAGTGGGGCCTAATAGACACTGAGAAGTTAACTTGTGTGTGAATCATAGAATGGTGACAGCACAGGAGGCCATTCAGCCCGTCAAGCCTGGATCGACACACTGCAAGGGCAGTTTCACTATTCCCAATCCTCCACCCTCTCCCCGTAACCCTGTCAATATTTTCCCTTCAGCTTCCCATTCAATTTCCTCTTGATGGAATCTTCTTCCACCTCTGACTCAGGCAGAACATGATGTGGAGATGCCGGCGTTGGACTGGGGTAAACACAGTATTTTTGTCTAAACCACAATATACATAGAATCCCTGCAGTGCAGAGGAGGCCATTCGGCCCAACGAGTCTGCACCAACCCACAATCCCACCCAGGCCCTATCCCCATATATTTACCCTAGCTTGTCGCTAAGGGTCAATTTATCATGGCCAATCCACCCAACCCGCACATCTTTGGACTGTGGGTGGAAACCGGAGCACCCGGAGGAAACCCACAAAGACACGGGGAGAATGTGCCAACTCCGCACAGACAGTGACCCAAGCTGGGAATGGAACCCGGGTCCCTGGTGCCGTGAGGCAGAAGTGGTAACCACTGTGCCACCGTGCCGCCACTGACCTTTTGGAGAATCCTCCTTAGTTCCATTTATTCTCCGAGGCAAAACTTCCATTTCCCAGCTCTTGTCTGTAAATGCTCAGTCTCTTGTTCCAGGGATTTTCCCAGTATTTCCACACGCTAACCTGCTGTGGGTCATTGGCCCAAATTTTCTTCAACCATTTTCAGAATTTCATTCAAATACTTCTGATGTTTCAGCAAAATGGTTTGCTGCTCCTGTTTGGTCTTTGAACTTTTCATAACCCTGGAGTTTCTCCTGATCTCATTCAGATTGAGTTTTATTTAATTTCTTTCCAGCGATGTCAAAACTTATTCATTCTGGACTTTCATTTTGTTTTCTAATATTGAGTCTATCTCGTCACTCACAAACTACTCATTTGAATCATTTGAGGGGGTTTAAATAATGTGTTTTTAAATAATTTGTCAACTTCCCTGAACTCTGCCGTTGTTATACCTTGTTCTGTCTCAGCAATGGGCGGCACGGTAGCACAGTGGTTAGCACTGCTGCTTCACAGCTCCTGGGTTCAATTCCCGGCTCGGGTCACTGTCTGTGTGGAGTTTGCACATTCTCCTCGTGTCTGCGTGGGTTTCCTCCGGGTGCTCCGGTTTCCTCCCACAGGCCAAAGATGTGCGGGTTAGGTTGATTGGCCGGGTTAAAAATTGCCCCTTAGAGTCCTGAGATGCGTGGGTTAGTGGGATTAGCGGGTAAATATGTGGGGGTAGGGCCTGGGTGGGATTGTGGTCGGTGCAGACTCGATGGGCCGAATGGCCTCCTTCTGCACTGTAGGGTTTCTATGATTTCTATGAAGCCCCTTAAATTAAAATGAGCAGCTACTCAGTGTTAATTGTCATTAACCCTTGGAGCTCTTATTTCCTCTGGGGTGAACTTTTATCTTGATGTTTCGGGCACTTTTCCTGCCTCTGCACTGACCATTACCAGGGTGGATACATCAATATCTTTACTCACATCAGTTTGACTTGATTTATTCTTATCACATTAATATACAGTGAAAAGTATTGTTTCTTGTGCACTATACAGACAAGGCATACCATTCATAGAGAAGGAAAGGAGAGAGTGCAGAATATAGTGTGACAGTCATAGCGAGAGTGTAGAGAAAGATCAACTTAGTGTGAGGCAGATCCATTCAAAAGTCTGATGGCAGCAGGGAAGAAGCTGTTTTTGAGTCGGTTGGTACATAACCTCAGACTTTTGTGTATTTTTTCGACAGAAGAAGGTGGAAGAGAGAATGTCCAGGTGCGTGGGGTCCTTAATTATGCTGGCTGCTTTTCCGGGGCAGCGGGAAGTGTAGACAGTCAATGGATGGGAGGCTGGTTTGCGTGATGGACTGGGCTTCATTCACAACCCTTTGTATAGTCCCCACCAGTCACACACGACACACACACAGTCCAGAAGAGACACACGTGTGGAAGGTGATGCTGTCGGAGGCAGAGGTGCCTCGAGCTATCCGTGCAGCAACGCAGGTCCAGTGCGCTGAAGGCTGTCCTCCTCGGCAGCAATGACCTGCCACCGGTCTGCGCCTTCACAAGACTCTGGACACAATGGGTAAAGAGAGATAGAGAGTGAGAGATGGATTGATATATATACATGATGAGAGAGAGAGAGAGATTGCCCCAATACAAACATCGCTCCCCAACCTCTCTATTCCCCCTCCCCAGCAACTATCTGAAGCTAAATTAATGTCACAACATCACTGCCACCTTTTACCCAAAACTTAGCTTCAGACCCTGTCCCTCTATATTTAACCAGCCCGTCTCTGACATCTCCTCCAGTCACACAACCCTGTGAGATGTCTGCACCGCTCTAATTGTGGCATTGTGAGCGTTCCACATGCAACATGACTTGCATCGATAAACTCTCAACTCCAACATTTCAATTGAAGTTTCAAAGCTCAATGGCTTTGAAGCCGAATGGTCCAGATTGCCATGGCCTTCAATGTGAACAAGTTGTTTGTGATGTCACTACAGAGGTTGCCTAGGAAACAATGACTGAACACAGGGGGTGAATGTGAGAAGCTGAAGTTTCCACTTGAAGACATTCCCAGTGTCTCTGAGCAGCTGAACTGGGGAAGCCTTTGGGCAGAGACTGTGCTGCTGCTATTGCCCTTCCTGGCCACCAGGCGTCGCTGTAACGCTCCCAGGGGGGGGCTGCTCCTCCCCAGTGTCACCTCTTGCCCACTCCGGCCCGGCCCCATGCTCGTTGGCGGGACAACAGCGGTTCTGTCTAGGGGGCGGGGCGGCCTGTGCGCATGTGCGGGACGGGAATGCTCCCAGAGGTCAGCGCGCGCGGACGCCGCCGCATCGATGCCGTCTCCCCTGGCAACGCAAGATGGTCGCCGCCGCCGTCTCCCTTGGCAACGGAATATGGCCGCTGGCCGTCTCCCTTGGCAACGCAAGATGGCCGCCGGCGGTGGGTGTCATTGCGGCGCACGCGCAGTGAGGTCTGTCTGCAGCCATTGTCCAGATTGCCCCCAGTGGATGGGGTTGGGATTGTGCAGCAGATGGAGCAACAATCCCAGTTTCAATAGGGGGACAGAAGCTGCAATGCTGCCCCCTGGTGGTCACTTCTCCCAGTCTCAGCATTGCAGAGTGTTTAAACAAGAGTGCATTGTCACAGCAGCACCTTGACCTTCAGTTTCAGTTTATTTATTAGTCTCAGAAGTAGGCTTACATTAACACTACAATGAAGTTACTGTGAGAATCCCCTAGTCGCCCACACTCCGGCGCCTGTTCGGGTTACACTGAGGGGGAA
>NW_027591537.1:0-84899 GCF_964213995.1 Mustelus asterias | reverse complement strand
CCCCTCCCCCTCCCCTTCCCCCCCTCCCTCCCCTCCCCATCCCCTCCCCACCCCCGTCCCCTCACCATCCCGCGGCCCCTCTCCCGTCCCCTCCCCTTACGCCCTTCCCCCTTCCCCCTCCCCTTCCCCCCTCCCAACCTCCCTCCCCCATTCCCCTTCCCCCATCCCCCTCCCTCCACTTCCCCCCTCTTCCTCCCATTCCCCTTCCCCCTCCCCCTCCCTCCCCTCCCCCGTCCCGTTGCCCCCTCCCTCCACCAGTCCCCCCTTCTCCCCTTCCCCTTCCTCACCACACCCCCCTCCCCATCCCCCCTACCCTTCCCCACCCGCCTCCCCCTTCCTCCCCTTACCCCCTTCCTCACCCCCTTCGCCATCCCCTCCCCCCAACTCCCCCCTCTTCCCTCTTCCCCCTCTTACCCCCCTCTTCACCCTCCCTCCTCCTCATGCCCTTTCCGCTTCCCCCCCTCTCCGTCCCCGCTTCCACCCCCTCCCCCTCTCCCCCCTACCTTCCCCCTCCCCTCCCCTCCCCCTCCCCCCTCCCATCCTCCCCTCCCCCGGTCCCCTCCTCTCCCCCATCCCCTTCCCTTCCCCCCTCCCCCCTTCCCCTCCTTCCCACTCCCCCTCCCCTTCCCCCCTCCAACCATCCCTCCCCCCATTCCCCTTCCCCACTTCCCCTTCCCCCTCCCTCCCCTTCCACCCCTCCCACCCACCCTCCCCCCATTCCCCTTCCCCCCTCCAACTCCCTCCCCTTCCCCCCTCCCCTTCCCTCCTCTTCCCCCTCCCCCTCCCCCCCTCCCCCATTCCCCTCCCCCCATTCCCCTTCCCCCTCCTCCTTCCTCCCCCTCCCTCCTCCCCTCCCCCACTCCCCTTCCCCACCTGCCTCCCCCCTTCAACTCCTTCCCCCCCACCCCGTCCCACTCCCTCCCCCCTCCTCCCCTCCCCCTCCTCCTCCCCCCTCCCACTCCCCTTCCCCTCCCCGCTCCCACTCCCGTCCGCCTCCCCCCTCCCACTCCCTTCCCTCCCCCCTCGTCCTTTCCCTCCACCCACACCTCCCTCTTCTCTTGCCACACACCCCTCCCTTCCCCTCTCCTGCCCCTACCCCCGGTCCCTCCCCCCACACTGTTGCCTAGTAACGGTCCAGTGGGCGGGGCTGGCGAGCCCCCCCCCCAGTCCCTCCCCTCCCCAAATCCCCTCCCCCATTCCCTTCCATCCTCCCCCCTCCATCCCTCCCCCTACGCCCTCCCCCCACCACTCCCCCCTGCCCCCTCTACGTCCCGCTCACCCCTCCCCTCCCCCTCTCCCCTCCCTCCTTCCACCTACCCCCTCTCTCCACCCCTGCCCCCTGCCCCCTGCCCCCTCCCCCTCTCTCCCTCCCCTGCCCCCTCCTCCCTCCCTCCCCATACCCCTCCCCCTCCGCCTCCCCTCCCCTCCTCTCCTCCCCCTCTCCTCCCCCTCCACCCCCTACCCCCCTCCATCCCCCTCCACCCCCTCCCCTCCACCCCCTCCCCTCGCCCTCCACCCTCTACCCTACCCCCCTCCCCTCCCCCCTCCCTCACCCCCCTCCCCTCCCACCTCCCCTCCCCTTCCCTCACCTCACCCCCTCCCCCCCGGTCACTCCCTCCCCCCCCCCACTGTTGCCTCGTAACGGTCCGGTGGGTGGGGCTGGCCACCCTCCCCCGGTCCTTCCCCCCCTCCCCCCTCCCCTCTCCTTCCCCCTCCCCTCTCCCCTCCACTCCCCCCTCCCCTCTCCTCCTCCCCCCCTCCCCTCCCCCCTCCCCCTCCTCCCCCTCCCCTCCCTTCCCCCCTCTATCCTCCCCACCTACCACCCCCTCTCCTCCCCCCTGCACCCCCCTCCCCTCCCCCTCCCCCTCCTCTCACCCTCCCCCCTTCCCCCCCTCCTCTCCCCCTCCACCCCACCTCCCCGCTCCCCTCTTCCTCCCCCCCCCGGTCCCTCCCCCCCCCCACTGTTCCCTCGTAACTGTCCGGTGGGTGGGGCTGGCCACTCTCCCCCGGTCCTTCCCGCCTTCCCCCCCTCCCCTCTCCTCCCCCTCCCCTCTCCCCTCCACCCCCCCTCCCCTCCCCATCCCCTCCCACCTACCCTCCCCCCTCTCCTCCCCCCGACCACCCCCTCTCCTCCCCCCCTCCACCCCCCTCCACCGCATCCCCTCCCCCCTCCACCCCCCTCCACCCACTCCCCTCCACCCCCTCCCCTCGCCCTCCACCCTCTACCCTACCCCCCTCCCCTCCCCCCTCCCTCACCCCCCTCCCCTCCCCCCTCCCCTCCCCCCTCCCTCCTCTCACCCCCTCCCCCCCGGTCACTCCCTCCCCCCCCCACTGTTGCCTCGTAACGGTCCGGTGGGTGGGGCTGGCCACCCTCCCCCGGCCCTTCCCCCCCTCCCCCCTCCCCTCTCCTTCCCCCTCCCCTCTCCCCTCCACTCCCCCCTCCCCTCTCCTCCTCCCCCCTCCCCTCCCTTCCCCCCTCCCCTCCCTTCCCCTCCCCCCCTACCCCCCGCTCCACCCCGCTCCCCCCAACCCCCTCCCCTTTTCATCCCCTTTCCGGGAGTGAAAGGGTTGATGTACGCGGAGAGATTAAAGAGTTTGGGCTTGTACTCACTGGAGTTTAGAAGGATGACGAGAGATCTGATCGAGGTGTATAAAATACTGAAAGGGATTGATAAGTTTAACAGAGACCAAATGTTTCCCCTTGTGGGACAATCTAGAACAAGAGGTGACAGGTATATGTTGAGAGGTGGCAGATTTAAAGCTGAAATGAAGAGTGATTACTTCTCACAGAAGGTGGTGAGTTTGTGGAACTCGGTGCCCCATAGCGCCGTGGAGTTTGAATCATTAAATGGTTTCAAGAAGGAAATAGACATATTTCTGATTTAAAAAAAGAGCAGGTTAAAGAGATAAGGGGAACAGGAGGGGAGATGGGCTGGAGACCAGGGAGAGATACAGCCATGATCTGGTTGAATGGTGGATCAGGCTCGAAGGACTGAATTGCCTACTTCTCCTCATTCCTCTGTGCCTATGTAACATCTATACCCAAACAAACATGGCTCAATGTTTCGGATCCCAGTAGCTTTTGGGTCACTGCAAATTTGTGAGGTGTAACAACTCCTAAGCCTTTTATTCTGGGTGCAATTACTTGCCAGTCAGCTGGTTGTTGCCCCTTCTTTTGCATTGCAGAAGTGACTCAGTTCTAATATTTCCCAATTCCCAGTGGAGATTTGACCCAACTTGTTCTGCTGGGCTAGCTTATCAGCAGTGAAATAATCAGAGTATGTGTCTGAATACAACTCTACCATTCCATCTCTGTGCTGGTTGGCAGTGTGAAAGGGTGAAATGTTGAGTGGTTTTTGAGAGGGAGGGGAGGTGGTGGACTGGCCAAGTTCTCTGAGACCAAAACCAGTCATCTCCGCTGCGTTTTATACCATGGTGATGGAACAGAAAATTCATCTTGCACAATGTTGTTCAGAAGAAGACTCGCTTGCCTTGTCATTCTTATCGAGAGGTAGTGCTGCAATGGATTATTAAGGATTTTCTTGCCTCTTGATTCAGGGTCCTGATTCAAAAGTGGAAGTCACAATTTTGTGGGTATAATTAGTGCACCTACTTAGGAATACAGAAGCAAAAATATAAGACTCTAAAATGGCCTCGAATTGGAAAATGAGTTTCAATTAAAATGCGTGTTACACTTTTCTATGAAGAATAAAGAAGTCTCATGCATCTCGGATCAATGTGCAGAGGGTTCATCATTATAAGCAATGATGCAGATTAATAAAACCATTTTAAAACAGTAAACTAAGCACTCAGGTTCATTCCTAGGTGTATAGAATTGAAAACTGGGGAAGTAATGTTTTATAAATCCTGCATGTTGGGATGCAGCAGTAGGCCCTGACTTTGCCGTCTAAACTGTCATCTTAACCCCTGCCATGAGGAGCTGGTGGACTTCTGCATCTAGGATTAAGGCTATCCAAGCCAAACTATCTCACGGTTCCTCCCACACACTCACTTTGAATTTGCATCTCCTTTCTTAACACCCTTTGCACCCTTTTATTGTCTATTCCTACTGAACTGTTGACCACCCCATTTCTTGGTCCCCATGTTAACTGATATTGTCAATGGTTTCCCTTTCCTTTGCTACTGTCCCATTCCCCTCAAAATCTGACACCATCACCAACTTTAAAAAAAAACCAACCCTCTCCCTCTGTCCTTGCGAATTTCGTCATCTCTAACATTCCCTTTCCCTCAAATCCCTTTCCAACTTTCCTCCAGTTTGATGTTTGACTTGTTCAAACAAATTTCTGTCATGTCTCAGTACTGAAATTCTCAGCATCAGATAAATGGTGTCCTGTGTAACTGTGAGCATGGTAAACTATCCTTGATGTGTCTGCGGCCTTTGACACATTTGAGCATCCGATCCCCTTCACCGGTAGGTTGGATGAGACTGTCCTCGTCTAGTTTGATTCTTACCTGTCCATCCATAGACAGAGACTGAACCACAGTATTTGTAACCTTTTGACCCTGAGGTGACATTTTGACTAAATATCAGCTCCATCACCAAAATATCCCACTTACATTTTTGTAGCATTGCCCTACTCCCACCCTGATTCAGCTGATCTGCTGCTGAAACCTTCCTTCGCATCTCAACTATTCCAGTGCTGTGGCTGGCCTCCTGTTGCCAACCTCCATAAACTTTGTTCAAAACCCTCTGAATCCTAACTTGAATCAAGTCTGTTCAACCATCACCTCCACTCTAGCAACGGCTTAGTTTTCATGTCATCCTTGTTCTCAAATCCATCTAATGCCTTACCCCTTCCTGCCTCTTGCAGTCCCGCAGATCGTTGTGCTCCTCCATTTCTCGCAATTTGCACGTCCCTGCTTTTGACGGGTGATCATGATGCACAGTGGTTAGCACTGCTGCCTCACAGCGCCAGGGACCCGGGTTTGATTCCCGACTTGGGTCACTCACTGTCTTTGTGGACTTTGCACATTTTCCCCCTGTCTGCGTGGTTTTCTTCCGGCTGCTCCAGTTTCCTCCCACAGTCCAAAAGACATGCTGGTTAGGGGCATTGGTCGTGCTAAATTCTCCCTCAGTGGCGACTAGGTGATTTTCAAAGTAACTTCAGTGCAGTGTTAATGTAAGCCTACTTGTGACGTTGATAAATTGCCTTTAGCTGCCTAAGCCCTACATTTGGAATACTCTTCCTAAACCTCTCCCCCTTTACAACTTACCAGTTTGACCACATCTAACCTAATATAACTTGTGGCTCAGTGTTAAATATTTTTAGACCAGTCCTGTGGAGTACTTTCGAGATTATTTATATGTTAAAGGTGGTTAAACAACACATTGATGTACTCTGTGCAGTTCTGGCTTCCAAATTATAAAAAAGGATACAAAGATGTGAAAAAGAAGATTGACAAGGGTGATAGTACAACTGAGAGGCTATCCTGTATCAGGAAAGACTGGGCTTACTTTCTCTAGAAAAGGAAAGACTGATGGATGGACGGCCTGGTAAGTTCGCACAGGCCAATTGGACTGAATGTCTTCTTTCTTGTCACCTGTAATGACAAAATAATGTTGGACCTGACTAGCTATAGCGGCAGTTTGCTGAGGAGATGAGATGAACCATTATGAAATGCCTATTGTAAGTTCATGTTTCTCATTAGGCGCAACGTAGTTGGTAGCATTCTCACCTCTGAGTCAGGTGGTTATGGGTTCAAATACCACTCCAGTGACTTCAGACTAGAAATCCAGATTGACACAAGGATAAAGTACTATACTGTCAAAGGTGCCGCCTTTCGGATGAGACACAACCGATTCTTCCCTCTTGTTCCGGTATAAAGGTTCCTAGGGCAGCATTTTGAAGTGTCCTGTGCCCTGTCTCGTATTTATTACAGTAAGAAGTCTCACAACACCAGGTTGGAATGCGAGTGGAGAGAGGGTTAAGCACGGGTGCTTACCCTGTGCTTAACCCCCTCTCCACTCACACTGTCTGTACCTTTAAGAATTGATTGCCTGTAAAGACTAGCATTCCAACCATTACTTTGTAAATTGAGTTTGTGTCTTTATATGCCCTTTTTGTGAACAGAACTCCCACTCACCTGATGAAGGAGCAACGCTCTAAAAGCCTTTGGCTTGTGCTACCAAATAAACCTTTTGGACTTTAACCCCTGGTGTTGAGACTTCTTACTGTGCTTACCCCAGTCCAACGCCGGCATCTCCACATCGTATTTATCACTCAGTTAATACAGAGTATTGAGGTCATGAAAGGTACTATAGAAATATAATTCTTTGCTTTTTTTTATCTCTACCCTTTGAGATTAGAGATTTGGCAAAATAGGGTTTTGAATCAAGATTCATTCTCAAGACAAAAGCTGGTTTTATTGTCTTAAGCATTTTCTTAGGCAAACCTGTCATCTACTTTACCCAATTTAAAGGGAGAGAGAACATTCCCTCAGTACCAAATAGCATTGGCTCTGTGTGGAACGTGTATTGTTCTGCTTGGAAGTCCAGCTGATAAATGAAAAATCAGCGGGTGTAATATTTATAATGCAGTGTCATTTGGATGAATAAGTTTTCCACTCTGCAAGTTTCTGTTTGTGATAGACCTGTTTATTGACTGTTCATCTAATTTTTTCTGTACTAGATGGACAGTGGGTGATGCAGCATTTATATTCAAAGACAGCTACAAGAGTAGGTCAGAGGCTGGGAATTCTATGGCGAATGACCGATCACTTAAATCCCCAAAACCTACCTATAATCCGTAGGCAGGAGTCAGAAGTGTGAAGGAATATCCTTAATTTGCCTGGATGAGTGCAGTCCCAACAACATTCAAGAAACTCAGCACCTTCCGAGGCAAAGCAGCAACTTGATTGTCACTCCATTCACCACCCATAAATTGGCAGCAGTGTGAAACATACGCAAGATGCACGACAGTATCTTTTCAAGGCTCCTTTGCGAGCACCTTCCAAATCCATGACCTCTAACACCTAGAACAACAAGGACAGCAGATGGAAGACAACACTAGGAGGGGCAAGAGTAGACCACATGGCTCTTCGAGCCTGCTCTGCCATTCAGTTTGATCATTGCTGATCTTGGGCTTCAACTCAATTTCCCCGTCCATTGTTGGTGTACGTACCACACAGACTGCAGCTGTTCAAGAAGGCTGCTCACCACCACCTCCACCTTGAGGGTAATGGATGCCGGTCGGTCGAGTGATGCCCACGTCCCATGACCCTCCTTTTTGTGGGGTGCGAAAAGTGGAGTTGTGACCTATTCAAATCAGCGATTAGTTGCCTTTTTGCATTGTTCAACTGTATAAATATAAACTATATAAATATTCCCCAGTGCTTCATGGATGGAACCAATCATATTTTTAATCTCTCAAAATTGAACAGGTTTTGACTTTTTAAACTTGGACACTCTTGCTTTGGCTTTGCAATATCCTCTGAGCAAATGGAGCAATTTTAGCATCAGGGTAGTGGCAGCAAACCATTGGAAATGCTATAGAATAGAGGTTATTCTCTACTAAGCTATTTCAGAAATATGATGGTAGATACATGGCTGCGTTTACCATCAGATTGTAACCACCAAGCTTCCTCCTCTGGCCCACACAAACATTCTACTAACTTGTGCTTTTAACACTTTTGTATCGAGAGTTGGATTAACATCAGTCGAGATACAGTCAGTAACACAGGGTGCTGGGGGAGAGAGGATACCGAGTGACAGTGTGAGGGAGCTGGATTAACATCAGTACAGACACAGTCAGTAACACAGGGTGCTGGGGGAGAGGGGTTACTGAGTGACAGTGTGAGGGAGCTGGATTAACATCAGTACAGATACAGTCAGTAACACAGGGTGCTGGGGGAGAGGGGTTAGTGAGTGACAGTGTTAGGGAGCTGGATTAACATCCGTCGAGATGCAATCAGTAACACAGGGTGCTGGGGGGAGAGGGGTTACTGAGTGACAGTGTGAGGGAGCTGGATTAACATCAGTACAGACACAGTCAGTAACACAGGGCGCTGGGGGAGAGAGGTTACTGAGTGACAGTGTGAGGGAGCTGGATTAACATTAGTGCAGATACAGTCAGTAACACAGGGCGCTAGGGGGAGAGGGGTAACTGAGTGACAGTGTGTGGGAGCTGGATTAACATCAGTACAGATACAGTCAGTAACACAGGGTGCTGGGGGAGAGGGGTTACTGAGTGACAGTGTGAGGGAGCTGGATTATCATCAGTACAGATACAGTCAGTAACACAGGTTGCTGGGGGAGAGGGGTTACTGAGTGACAGTGTGAGGGAGCTGGATTAACATCAGTACAGACAGAGTCAGTAACACAGGGCGCTGGGGGAGAGAGGTTACTGAGTGACAGTGTGAGGGAGCTGGATTAACATTAGTGCAGATACAGTCAGTAACACAGGGCGCTGGGGGAGAGGGGTTACTGAGTGACAGTGTGATGGAGCTGGATTAACATCAGTACAGATACAGTCAGTAACACAGGGTGCTGGGGGAGAGGGGTTACTGAGTGACAGTGTGAGGGAGCTGGGTTATCATCAGTACAGATACAGTCAGTAACACAGGTTGCTGGGGGAGAGGGGTTACTGAGTGACAGTGTGAGGGAGCTGGATTAACATCAGTACAGACAGAGTCAGTAACACAGGGCGCTGGGGGAGAGAGGTTACTGAGTGACAGTGTGAGGGAGCTGGATTAACATTAGTGCAGATACAGTCAGTAACACAGGGCGCTGGGGAAGAGGGGTTACTGAGTGACAGTGTGAGGGAGCTGGATTAACATCAGTGCAGATACAGTCAGTAACACAGGGTGCTGGGGGAGATAGTGGTTACTTAGTGACAGTGTGAGGGAGCTGGATTAACATCAGTCCAGATCCAGTCAATAACACCAGTTTCCACATCCTTCCTCATTACAGGAAGGATGTGGAAAAGATTGAAAGGTAGCAGAGGAGATTTACAAAGATGTTGCCTGGATTGAGTGGCATGGCTTATGAGGATAGGTTAAGAGAGCTCGATCTTTTCTCCTTGGAGAGACGTAGGATGAGACGAGACCTAATAGAGGTATATAAGATGTTGAGAGGCATAGATCGGGTGGACTCTCAGAGGCTTTTTCCCAGGGTGGAAATGGTTGCTAGGAGAGGACACAGGTTTACTGTGTTGGGGGGATAGGTACAGGGGAAATGTTAGGGGGAAGTTTTTCACACAGAGGGTGGTGGGCGAGTGGAGTCGGCTGCCGTCAGTGGTGGTGGAGGCAAACTCAATCGGGTCTTTTAAGAGACTCCTGGATGAGTGCATGGGACTTAATAGGGTGGAGGGTTATAGGTAGGCCTAAAAGGTAGGGATATGTTCGGCACAACTTGTGGGGCCGAAGGGCCTGTTTTGTGCTGTAGCTTTTCTATGTTTCTATGTTTCTAAGCATGACCAGTGCTAAATTTGAGGCTGTCAAGTATAGTACTATACACATTTGTGTACTATCCTGTATGTAGAAATATAGGTTCTGTTTGAAGATCATTTTTGAATTTACGAGCACAAAGTGAAATCTCAATTACAGTGACAATGATTTAATAGCACCACAGCAGAGAGGGTTGTCTTTATTCTTCTTTCCCCACCTCACCCAAATGTTACTCAGTTGCCCAAATTACAAAGTAATAACAGGTGAAGGGCTGTTTTCCAAAGACACGTACTGTTCTGCCTCAATAAAAACAAATCTGCAGCCCCCACCAGGAGAACTGTAGATTGACTGTCGATTAAATGAGATGTGTTTGCACACTCTTGTCACGTTAATTCTCAATGTTTATTTTCTTATTAACATTTATTTTTCTTGTTCGACAGATTTGATTATCTGCTGCAAAAGACCGAGCTTTTTGCCCACTTTATCCAACCTGCTGCACAGAAAACTCCAACGTCTCCTTTTAAAGATGAAACCCGGGCGTCCTCGATTAAAGAAAGATGAGAAACAGACGCTTCTGTCGGTTGGACGGTAAGATATATTCCAGGCAATGTGTTTTTGGATTCATGATGCAAATTCTGAGAGATTTCAACTTGGAAAGTGTTCCTGGCGTTTGAAGGCCAAAGAGGCGTTAATGTTGGGGTCAAAGTAGAATGGTGGAAGTAAAGCTTTCATTCCTCCTTGAGGTTTTGGGGCCTCGGCTTTCAGTGAGTTGGATATAAATCTTTACTGCTTCATACACATTTGCATACTGGGTTAGGAGCAACCACAAATTGGGATCATATGATGGAGTTGCAAAGAGGGCACAGCCCAGTGAGTGGGCAAAGCTGTGGCAAATGTCGTTCAGTGTGGAGAAGTGTGAGGCCACCCACTTTGGAACTGAGAAAGACAAATCTAAGTGTTTTCGACAAGAGAGATTAGCTGTGGAGGAGCAAAAGAGATTTGAGTTTCCATATATACAAATAACACGATATTACTGCGCTGTTACAAAAGATAATGGAAGATGCTAAGAGGAAGCTGGCATTTATCACAAAATAGATTGGGATGAAAAAATGAGGAAGCTGCACAGAGCCTTGGTCAAACCTCAGCTGGAAAACTGCCTTTGGTTCTGGGAAACGAACCTCAGGAAAGTAATATTGGTCTGGCACCGGAATGCTATCTGGTCTTAGTGTTAGGTTATGAGAACATAACATGTTCCAAAATTGGGCTTTGATTCCGTTGAGTTTAGAGTAACAAAGAGTGACCAAATTGAGGTGTTTAAAATGATTAGGGGATTTGATAGGGTAGATACAGAGACTAATTTCTTTTGAGGGAAATCTGGTTCAAGGGGGCATATCTTAAAATTAGAACGAGGTTAGTTAGGATTGAAAGTGAGGGCTATTTCGTTCAACTTGGTGGAAAGCTCTGCCCCAAATGGCGATGGGTGTTAAATTTTCTGAATGGATTTTTTTCTTTCTTGGCTGCACTATCAAGTGATATGAAGCAACAGCAGGCATGATTTAATTGAATAAACAGATGTCTGAGGTTGCATGGCCGACACCTTTTCTCTGCCTTTTTAAAGTTGAAACAGCATCTTAGTCAATAAGTGTTCAAATATCCTGCATCCGTATAACAGGCGTGGAATTCCTGTCAACCTTGCAATAAAAACACTGATGTTCTTCAATGTGTCACATGTATGATTGAAGAGTCTGCTGACAACTATTGGCACAAAAGATTATACATGTGTTATTACCTAATTAAATTAAAAAGTACTAATATGCTGTGTAATCTACCAGGGTCTTCGAAGAGTATTTACATAACAGTAGATTTCAAAGTTTATGTTTGGAATCAACTTTAAATTAAAACAATGGCCATCTGCATGAATTGCAAATTTGAATCTTAGTTCAATACCATGCTGTACGTAGGGCATGGTGGCACAGTAGTTAGGGTGGCAGTGTGGCAGTGGTTAGCACTGCTGCCCCACAGCGCCAGGGACCCAGGTTCGAGTCCCGGCTTGGGTCACTGTCTGTATAGAGTTTGCACACTCTCCCCGTTTCTGCGTGGTTTTCCTCCGGGTGCTCCGGTTTCATCCCGCAGTCCAAAGATTAGGGTTAGGTGAATTGGCCATGCTAAATTGCCCCTGAGTGTCAGGGGAACTAGTGAGGGCAAATGCATGGCATTATGGGGATAGGTTCTGGGTGGGATTGAGGCCGGTGCAGACTCCATGGGCCAAATGGCCTCTTTCTGCACTTTAGGATTCTATGTACTAATCTTCACCACAAAAGTGATGCACAATCTCCAAAATAATGTGTACGGTGCTGTTTATTCTGAAGTGATTGTGATTTGAAATTGACTGCAGTAACAGCTCTTTTAAAATGGTTTGGAAAGTAATAGTAACCCCTCGCACAAAACAATTCACTTTTAATTCTTAGCTATCGGCATCGTCGTACGGAACAGGAAGAGGATGAAGAGCTACTGTCAGAAAACAGCAAGACAACCAATGTCTGCACAAGGTTTGAAGAATCCCCATCATGTGTGTAAAGCCATTTTATTCATTATTTCATACATGAGTTAATGTAGCTCAGTTTTCACTAACTTTTCCCAATTGCTTTCACATTTTCAGTCACCATTCATCGATGTGCAGTATTCAATTTTGTCAAAATTAGACTTGTGGGAACATTTGAGACTGTTGTAATTAAATCTCCCAAAAACAGCACCTCCCGTTCTCCTGGTTTAATTGGCTGTGTTTATTGGCATAAGGGGTCTTTTTAATGGAACAATCTACTAATGCTGACAGACACCACGGACTCACTCCAACCTAACTTGTAATCTGACATAATATTTTCTGACTGGATATTGTCGATATTGAGTATTTTGAGGTCAGATACAGCATGAATAAAATGCAGGGTAAAGCTGAAAGATCTCCCTCATGTCAGTGTGACATGTGTTTCAAACATGAGCCTTTCACCTTGTTCTTTGTTTTGTTCAGCTTTGCCCTCTCAACCAGTGCTCCCAAGGAACTGAGTTGAAACTGCTGCAACTTATTTTTCTTGGGGTCCTAGCAGCCATTTTAACATGTTAGTGTGCGCCACATGTAAAGCAACCATCTGTTTTCATTTGGAATAATTGGATTATCATACAGATTGCGTCCATGTAACATGCTGTCCTTTTGGTGTTGAGAATCATGTATAATCAGTTCCTTACCCTATGAAATGGTAAGCTGAATGATCTGTTCTCCCAAATGGCATTTCCCCAATGAAAGAACAAAGAAAAGTACAGCACAAGACAGGCCCTTCAGCCCTCCCAGCCTGTGCCAATCATGATGCCCTTACTAAAATAAAGAAAAACCCTTCTGTCCTTATTTGGGTCTGTATCCCTCTATTCCCTCCCTATTCATTTACACATTGAGATGCCTCTTAAATGTTGCTCATGTGTTTGCTTCCATCACCTCCCCTGGTAGTGCATTCCAGGCATCCACCACTCTGTGAGAAACTTCCCCCACACATCTCCCTTAAATTTTATCCCTCTCACTTTGAACCTGTGCCCCCTTGTAATTAACACTTCCACCCTTGGAAAAAAGATTCTGACTATCCACCCTGCCTATGCCTCTCATCATTTTGTCCACCTCTATCAGGTCTGTCCTCAGCCTCTGTCTTTCCAATGACAAGAATCCTAGGTTATTCAACCTCTCCTCATAGCCAACACCCTTGAGACCAGGCAACATCCTGGTGAACCTTCTTTGCACTCTCTCCAAGGCTTCCACGTCCTTCTGCTCGTGTGATGACCAGAACTGCACGCAATGCTCCAAGTACTCATAACATCTTTAAAATCACAGTAATGTCCATGCAATGATTTCTTACAAAGCAGTCAAAGCCCAGTAAACTGGTTCCTCACCATCATTCCTTCTCTCTACCCTCCCAATCTTGCTCATACTTGCCTTAGTGAAGTTTAGGTGCTCTGTTTCACAGTTTATGTTTCTGTATATACTTTGGCCTTGTTTTATTGGTCAATATAGCTGCTATAGAATGGCAGTAGTCGTGGTGAAAATCACCACCTTTGTTTGGGAGCCTTCGTCTGAACGCTGACACTCTTTATCCAAACATTGAGACCCTAATACCAAATGGATTGTGCTGCTTGCTTTTTGTTGTCTCAAGCTATCATGGTGCTCTCAGTTCAATGGTTCCTGAAACACTAATACTTTTCCTTTTGGTCATGGCACTGATTTCATTTCCCCTTGAGCAGTCTTCTTTGCAGACTCTTGCAACGGTTGAAGCCTCTAAATGTTTGGGGTCTCTTCCACAGATGTAAAAGGAGGGAAACTCCGCGACTATCAGATCCGTGGACTGAATTGGCTGATTTCTTTATCTGAGAATGGCATTAATGGTATCCTGGCAGATGAAACGGTATGAATACACATTGATTGTAGACATAACAATTGTTTGGTGGAGGCATGTGAGATGTTTAGTTTAAAGGATATAATAAGATAAATGCCTCTGTAGTGTACTGGTTAACACGTTCGCCTCACGTGAAATGTTCCCGGTTCAAAACGGGGCGAAGCATTCATTATATGTATTCACGACGCAGCTCGGTAAAGCACTTGGGGTGAATGGGATCAAAAGTTATTCGTTGGGGCGGGGGGTGGGGGAAGCAGGATGAGGCTATTGAGTTGGAAGGTCTGCCATGATCGTAATGAGTGGCGGAGCAGGCTCGAAGGGCCAAATGGCCTCCTCCTGCTCCTATCTTCGATGTTTCTAAATAGGGAACAAGTATCTTCTCCCGGATGTTCGAGGGTGTACCATTCAAAGATTAGCGGAAACTTGGAATGTTTGTTTTCTCCTCCTTCCTGCCAAAACCTAAGTGGAACTGATTCGCTTCAGATCAGCCATGATCTTGTTGAATGGCGGGGCAGGCTCGAAGGGCCAGATGACCTACTCCTGCTCCTATTTCTTATGTTCTTATGTTCTAAATGGCCGCAGTCTGTGTCTTAATTTGTCCACCTGCCCACATTTTGTGAGCACTATATTCACCATATGTGTGCCGATGCAGAGTCCAATTGGTGATGTCTGCTCCTCTAACCCTTCAAACTGCTGTTGACCATTCCTGATGCTCAGTGTCACATCTGCCTTACACTGCGAAGCGTATTTAACATGCTTGATGTTTCCTTGAGAAGAACTGTCACCTTGTGTCACAATTCTAAACTTACATTAAAAGCATGTTGGGGTGTGAGCTTACTTTATAGAGTCACAGAGTCAAAAAAGTTTACAGCACGGAAACAGTCCCTTCGTCCCAACTTGTCCATGCCGCCCTTTTTTTAACCCCCTATTCTAAGCCCGATCGCCCGCATTTGATCCATATCCCTTTCTTCCCATCGTACCCATGTAAGGATCTAAATGCTTTTTAAAAGACAAAATTGTACCCATCTCTACTACTACCTCTGGCAGCTTGTTCCAGACACTCACCACCCTCTGTGTGAAAACATTGCCCCTCTGGACACTTTTGTATCTCTCCCCTCTCACCTTAAACCTATGCCCTCTTGTTTTCGACTCCCCTACCTTTGGGCAAAAATGTTGACTATCTCGCTGATCTGTGTCCCT
Source organism: Mustelus asterias (assembly GCF_964213995.1). Lineage (NCBI taxonomy): Eukaryota > Metazoa > Chordata > Chondrichthyes > Carcharhiniformes > Triakidae > Mustelus > Mustelus asterias. The sequence continues at coordinate 69,864 of NW_027591537.1, read as the reverse complement.
CATTATTTTATAGACTTCTATAAGCTCACCCCTCAGCCTCCTACGCTCCAGGGAAAAAAGTCCCAGTCTATCCAGACTCTCCTTATAACTCAATCCATCAAGTCCAGGTAGCATCCTAGTAAATCTTTTCTGCACTCTTTCTAGTTTAATAATATCCTTTCTATAATAGGGTGACCAGAATTGTACACAGTATTCCAAATGTGGCCTTACCAATGTCTTGCCCAACTTTAACAAGACGTCCCGACTCCTGTATTCAATGTTCTTACCGATGAAACCAAGCATGCCGAATGCCTTCTTCACCACTCTGTCTACCTGTGACTCCACTTTGAAGGAGCTATGAACCTGTACCCCGAGACCTCTTTGTTCTGTAACTCTCCCCAACGCCCTACCATTAACTGAGTAAGTCCTGCCCTGGTTCAAACTACCAAAATGCATCACCTCGCATTTGTCTAAATTAAACTCCATCTGCCATTCGTTAACCCATTGGCCCAATTGATCAAGATAATTGGAGATAACCTTCCGCACTGTCCACCATGCCACCAATCTTGGTGTTATCTGCAAACTTACTAACCATGCCCCCTATGTTCTCATCCAAATCATTAATAAGAACAAAGAACAGTGCAGCACAGGAAACAGGCCCTTCGGCCCTCCAAGCCTGTGCCGCTCATTGGTCCAACTAGACCACTCGTTTGTATCCCTCCATTCCCAGGCTGCTCATGTGACTATCCAGGTAAGTCTTAAACGATGTCAGCGTGCCTGCCTCCACCACCCTACTTGGCAGCGCATTCCAGGCCCCCACCACCCTCTGTGTAAAAAACGTCCCTCTGATATCTGAGTTATACTTCGCCCCTCTCACCTTGAGCCCGTGACCCCTCGTGATCGTCACCACCGACCTGGGAAAAAGCTTCCCACCGTTCATCCTATCTATACCCTTCATAATTTTGTACACCTCTATTAGGTCTCCCCTCATTCTCCGTCTATCCAGGGAGAACAATCCCAGTTTAACCAATCTCTCCTCATAGCTAAGACCCTCCATACCAGGCAACACCCTGGTAAATCTTCTCTGCACTCTCTCTAACGCCTCCACGTCCTTCTGGTAGTGCGGCGACCAGAACTGGACGCAGTAACTCGAAATTTGGCCTAACCAGCGTTCTATACTTCTGCATCATCAGACTAGCTTTTATACTCTATACCCCGTCCTATAAAGGCAAGCGTACCATAAGCCTTCCTCACCACCTTCTCCACCTGTGCTGCCATTTTGAATGATTTGTGGACTTGCACACCTAGGTCCCTCTGTGTTTCTATACTCTTGATGGCTCTGCCATTTATTGTATAACTCCCTCCGACATTAGTTCTTCCAAAATGCATCACCTCGCAGTTATCTGGATTAAATTCCATCTGCCATTTCTCCCCCCAATTTTGCAGCCTATCTATATCCTGCTGTATTGTCCGACAATGTTCATCGCTATCCGCAAGTCCAGCCATCTTCATGTCATCCGCAAACTTGCAGATAACACCAGTTACACCTTCATCCAAATCATTATATTTATCACAAATAGCAGAGATTCCAGTACAGAGCCCTGTGGAACACCACTGGTCACAGACTTCCAGCCGGAAAAAGACCCTTCGAATGCTACCCTCTGTCTCCTGTGGCCAAGCCAGTTCTCTCCCCATCTAGCCACCTCTCCTTGTATCCCATGAGCCTTAACCTTCTTAACCAACCTGCCATGTAGGACTTTGTCAAATGCCTTACTGAAATCCATAAAGACGACATCCACAGCCCTTCCTTCGTCAACTGTTTTTGTCACTTCCTCAAAAAACTCCACCAAATTTGTAAGGCACGACCTCCCTAACATAAATACTGCATCAGAATCTGAGACCAATAGACTGTAATGTTGCACGAAAGGATCGTAATCTGAGTACAATAGACTGCAATGTTCCAATAAAGGATCAGAATTTGAGAAAAACAGACTGTGATGTTCCAATCGTTGATCAGAATCTGAGTACAATGGACCGGGATATTACAATGATGGATCAGAACATGAGAACAGTAGACTATAATGGTCCAATACTGGATCAAAAGCTGAGAGCAATAGACTGCAATGTTCCAATACTGGATTGGACTCTGAGAATAAAACAGAATGCAACTTTCCAATAATGGATCAGTTTCTGTGAACAAGAGATTGTAATGTTCCAATACTCGATCAGAATATGAGAACAATAGACTGCAAAGTTCGAATACTGGATCGGACTCTGAGAACAATAGGCTGTAATGTTCCAATAGTGGGTCAGAAACAAAGAATATTGGACTGTAATGTTCCAATCCTGGTTCAGAGACTGTGAACAATGGAAAGGGATGTTCCAATTATGGATCAGAATCTGAGATCAATACACTGAATTGTTCCAATACTGGATCGAAATCTGAGAACAATAGACTGCAATGGTCCAATAATGGATCAGAATCTGAGAACAATAGACTGTAAAGTTCCAATACTGGATCAGAGTCTGAGAAAAATAGTCTATAATGTTCCAATAATGGATCAGAATCTGAGATCAATAGGCTGCAAAGTTTCAGTCCTGCATCAGAATCTGAGAAAAAGAGACTGCAATGTTCCAATACAGGATCAGAATTTTGGAACAGTTGTCCGGGTTGTTCCAATACTGGATAAGAATCTGAGACAAATAGACTGTAATGTTCCAATACTGGATCAGAATCTGAGACAAATAGACTATAATGTTCCAATACTGGATCAGAATCTGAGACAAATAGACTGTAATGTTCCAATAATGTATCAGAAATTGAGAACAACAGACTGTGATGTTCCAATCGTTGATCAGAAGTTGAGATCAATGGACTGCAAAGTTCGAATACTAGATCAGTATCTGGGAACAATGGACCAGGATGTTCCAATCATGGATCATATTCGGAGAACAATACACTGTCATGTTGAATTACTGGATCAGAGTCTGAGAACAGTAGACTGCAATTTTCCAATAATTGTTCAGAATCTGAGAACTATAGGCTGTAATGTCCCAATATGGAGTAGAATCTGGGAACCAATGACCGGGATGCTACAATACTGGATCAGAATCTGAGAACAATAGAATGTAATATTCCAACACTGTATCAGAATCTGAGAAGAATGGACCGGGATATTACAACGATGGGTCAGAATCTGAGATCAATACACTGTAATGTTCCATGATGGATCAGAATCTGGGAACAAAAGACTGCAATGGTCCAATACTGGATCAGAATCTGAAAACAATAGACTATAATTTTCCAATACTGGCTCAGAATCTGAGAACAGTAGGCTAAAATGTTCCAATAATGGATCAGAATCTGAGAACAATTGACTGAGATGTTCCAATAATGAATGAGAAGCTGGAAACAATGCACTGGGATGTTCCAGCAATGGATCGGATTCGAAGAACAATACACTGTAATGTTCCAGTCCTGGATCAGAACCTGAGAACAGTAGACTGCAATGTTCCAAGAATGGACCAGAAGCTAGAAGCAATGGACCGGGATGTTCCAATAATACATAGAACATTACAGCGCAGAACAGGCCCTTCGGCCCACAATGCTGTGCCGAGCTTTATCTGAAACCAAGATCAAGCTATCCCACTCCCTATCATCCTGGTATGCTCCATGTGCCTATGCAAAAACCGCTTAAATGTTCCTAAAGAGTCTGACCCCACTATCACTGCAGGCAGTCCATTCCACACCACAACCACTCTCTGCGGAAGGAACCTACCTCTGATATCCTTCCTATATCTCCTACCATGAACCCTATAGTTATGCCCCCTTGTAATAGCTCCATCCACCCGAGGAAATCGTCTTTGAACATTCACTCTATCTATCCCCCTCATCATTTTATAAAACTCTATACAGTCTCCCCTCAGCCTCCTCCGCTCCAGAGAGAACAGCCCCAGCTCCCTCAACCTTTCCTCATACGACCTACCCTCCAAACCAGGCAGCATCCTGGTAAATCTCCTCTGCACTCTTTCCAGCGCTTCCACATCCTTCTTATAGTGAGGTGACCAGAACTGCACACAATATTCAAAATGTGGTCTCACCAAGGTCCTGTAAAGTTGAGGCATAACCCCACGGCTCTTAAACTCCAACCCCCTGTTAATAAAAGCTAACACACTATAGGCCTTCTTCACGGCTCTATCCACTTGAGTGGCAACCTTTAGAGATCTGTGGATATGGACCCCAAGATCTCTCTGTTCCTCCACAGGCTTCAGAACCCGACCTTTGACCCTGTAATCCACATTTAAATTAGTCCTACCAAAATGAATCACCTCACATTCATCAGGGTTAAACTCCATTTGCCATTTTTCAGCCCAGCTTTGCATCCTATCTATGTCTCTTTGCAGCCTACAACAGCCCTCCACCTCATCCACTACTCCACCAATCTTGGTGTCATCAGCAAATTTACTGATCCATCCTTCAACCCCCTCCTCTAAGTCATTAATAAAAATCACAAAGAGCAGAGGACCAAGCCCTGATCCCCGTGGCACTCCGCTCGCAACCTGCCTTCAATATGAAAATTTTCCATCGACCACCACCCTCTGTCTTCGATCAGACAGCCAGTTACATTTCCAATCGGCCAACTTTCCGTCTATCCCACACCTCCTCACTTTCATCATAAGCCGACCATGGGGGAGCTTATCAAACGACTTACTAAAATCCATGTATGTGACATGAACTGCCCTACCTTCATCAACACACTTAGTTACCTCCTCAAAAAATTCAATCAAATTTGTGAGGCACGACTTGCCCTTCACGAATCCGTGCTGACTATCCCGGATTAATCCACATCTTTCGAAATGGTCGTAAATCCCATCCCTATGGACCTTTTCCATCAATTTACCAAGCACCGAAGTAAGACAAACCGGTCTAAAATTACCAGCGTCATTTCTATTCCCTTTCTTAAACAGAGGAACAACATTCGCCATTCTCCAGTCCTCTGGCACCATCCCCGTGGACAGTGAGGACCCAAAGATCAAAGCCAAAGGCTCTGCAATCTCATCCCTTGCCTCCCAAAGAATCCTCGGATATATTTCATCAGGCCCAGTGGACTTATCGACCTTCAGTTTATTCAAAACTGCCAGGACTTCCTCCCTCCGAACATCTATTTCCTCCTGCCTATTAGCCTGTAACACCTTCTCTTCCTCAAAAACATGGCCCCTCTCCTTGGTGAACACTGAAGAAAAGTATTCATTCATCACCTCGCCTACCTCTACTGACTCCATACACAAGTTCCCACTACTGTCCTTGACGGGCCCTAACCTCACCCTGGTCATTCTTTTCTTCCTCACATAAGCGTAAAAAGCCTTGGGGTTTTCCTTGATCTGTCCCGCCAAGGACTTCTCATGCCCCCTCCAAGATCTCCTAAGCCCCTTTTTCAGCTCGTTCCTTGCTAACTTGTAACCCTCAATCGAGCCATCTGAACCTTGTTTCCTCATCCCTACATAAGCTTCCATCTTACTTTTCACAAGACATTCCACCTCTTTCGTGAACCATGGTTCCCTCACTCGGCCATTTCCTCCCTGCCTGACAGGGACATACCTATCAAGGACACCCAGTATTTGCCTAATCGCATCATAATTACCTCTCCCCCAATTATAAATCTTGCCCTGTCGTACGGCCCTATCCCTCTCCATTGCAATAACAAAATACACCGAATTGTGGTCACTATCTCCAAAGTGCTCTCCCACAACCAAATCTAACACATGGCCCGGTTAATTTCCCAGTACCAAATCCAATGTGGCCTCACCTCTTGTCGGCCTATCCACATATTGTGCCAGGAAACCCTCCTGCACACACTGCACAAAATTTGCCACATCCGAACTATTTGACCTACAAAGGTTCCAATCAATATTTCCAATCCATTCCGATTCCGTTCATGTGGCTATCTCGATAAGTCTTAAACATTCGCAGTGTGTCCGCCTCCACCACCTTGCCCGGCAGCGCATTCCAGGCCCCACCACCCTCTGTGTAAAATACGTCCTTTTGATATCCGTGTTAACCACCCCCCCCCCCCCCACACCCCTCACCTTGAACCATGACCCCTCGTGAACGTCACCACCGACCTGGGAAAAAGCTTCCCACCGTTCACCCTATCTATGCCTTTCATAATTTTATACACCACTATTAGGTCATCCCTCATCCTCCGTCTTTCCAGTGAGAACAACCCTAGTTTATCCCTGCTCCTTAAACACTCTGTCCATGTTCCTCATAATCTTGAACACCACGATCAGGTTGCCCCTCAGTCTTCTCTGCTCCAACGAAAACTGCTCAAGCCTATCCAACCTCTCTTCATAAAACCTTGAGATAGAAGAACAGATTTCGGCCATTCGGCCCATCGAGTCTACTCCGCCATTCAATCATGGCTGATATGATTCTCATCCCCATTCTCCTGCCTTCTCCCCATAACCCTTGATTCCTTTATTGGTCAAAAACCTATCTATCCCTGTCTTAAAGACACTCAATGACCTGGCCTCCACAGCCCTTTGTGGCAACGAATTCCACAGATTCACCACCCTCTGGCTGAAGAAATTCCTCCTTATCCCCGTTATAAATGATCGTCCCTTTACCCTGAGGTTGTGCCCTCTGGTTCTCGTTTTTCCTACCAGTGGAAACATCCTCTCCACGTCCACTCTATCCAGGGCTCGCTGTATCCTGTAAGTTTCAATAAGATCCCCCTCATCCTTCTAAGCTCCAACGAGTACAGATCCAGCGTCTTCAACCGTTCCTCATACGACAAGCTCTTCATTCCAGGGATCATTCTTGTGAACGTCGTCTGGATCCTTTTCTAGGCCAGCACATCCTTCCACAGATACTGGGCCCAAAACCACTCACAATGCTCCAAATAGAGCCTTAGACAGCCTCAGAAGTCCATCCCTGCTCTTGTATTCCAGCGCTCTCGACATGAATGCTAACATTGCATTTGTCTTCCCGACTGATAACTGAACATTTAAGAAAAACTTGGACGGGTTCATGGATGAGAGGGGTGTGGAGGGATATGGTCCAAGTGCAGGTCAGTGGGACTAGGCAAAAAATGGTTCGGCACAGACAAGAAGGGCCAAAAGGCATGTTTCTGAGCTGTAATTTTCTATGGTTCTATGAACCTACACGTTAACCTTAAGAGAATCTTGAACAAGGAGTCCCTCGTCCCTTTGTGCTTCTGATTGCCTTCGCATTTCCCCAATTAGAAAATAGTCTATGCCTCCATTTCTCCTTCCAATGTTTATAATCTCACACTTTTCCACGTTATATTCCATCTGCCACTTCTTTGCCCACTCTCCCAGCCTATCCAAGTCCTTATGCAGTCCCCCTGCTTCCTCAATACTATCTCTCCCTCTGCATATCTTTCCATCATCTGCAAAGTTGGCAACAGTGGCTTCATTTCGTTCTTCCAAATCGTTAATGTGTATTGTGAAAGGTTGTGGTCCCAGCACCGACCCCTGAGGCCAAACACTAGTCACCGGCTGCCATCCTGAAAAAGACCCGTTTATCCCCACTCTCTGCCTTCTGCCAGTCAACCAATCCTCTATCCATGTCAGGTTCTTACCCTTAACACCACGGGCTCTTAGCTTCTTTAAAAGTCTCCGATGTGGCACCTTGTCAAAGACCTTTTGGAAATCCAAATAAATCAGGTCCACTGGTTCTCCTTGATCTAACTTCCTTGTTACCTCCTCAAAGAACTCTAACAGATTTGTCAAACATGACCTCCCCTTGACAAAGCCGTGCTGACTCAGTCCTACTTTATCATGCACTTCCAAGTACTTTGCGATCTTATCTTTAATAATGGACTCTAAAATCTTGCCAATGAACGAAGTCAGTCTAACCGGCCTATAATTTCCCATCTGCTGCCTCCCTCCCTTCTTAAACAGCGCTGTTACTTCAGCTAATTTCCAGTCGTCTGGTACCCTCCCTGCCTCCAGTGATTCTTTTGCTTTTATGCCGTCCTTTACTTTCCTCGTCAGCCATGGAAGCTTCGTCCTCTCTTTATCAGGTTTCCTCCTCCTTGGGATGAATTTCTGTTGTGCCTCTCGAATAGCCCCCCCCACCCCCCCCCCAAAACTCATGTAATTGCCGTTCCACTGTCTCCCCTGCTCGGCTCCCTTTCCAATCAACTCTGGCCAGATCCTCCCTCATGTCTTTGCAGTTACCTATATTTAATTGTCATATTCTTGCATCTGATTCCAGTTTCTCCCTCTCAAACTGCAGGGTAAATTCTATCATATTGTGGTCACTGCTCTCTCAGGGTCACTTCACCTTAAGTTCCCTAATCAAATCTGGCTCATTACATATCACCAACTCCAGAATTCCCGTTTCCCCAGTAGGCTCTGTCACAAGCTACTCCAAAAAAGCATCTCTTAGACATTCCACAAATTCCTTTTCTTGGGAAACACTACCTACCGGATTTTCCGAGGCCACCTGCATATTGAAGTCCCCCATAATTATTGTAATATTGCCTTTTTATGTGCCTTTTCTATCTCCAGATTTATTTTCTGCCCCTCATCCTGACTACTGCTTGGAGACCTGTACATAACTCCCATCAGGGTCTTTTTACCATTGATTCTCCTCAACTCTACCCACAGAGATTCTGTCCCTTCTGATCCTGTATCGCTTCTTGCTATTGATTTAACGCCATTCCTTACGAACAATGCAACCCCGCCTCCTTTGCCCATCTGCCTGTCCTTCCAATAAGACACCTATCCTTGGATATTTAGATGCCAGCACTGCTCCCCTTGCAGCCACGTCTCTGTGATGCCCACAACATTGTACCGGCCAATTTCAATGTGCGCAACAAGCTGACTGTCTGTCCCAGTGACCCTCTCACACTCTCCTCAAGGTGCTGACTGTATGTCCCGGTGTCCCAGTGTCCCCTCTCAAACTTTCCTCCGTGCTGACGTTCTGTCCCGGTGTCCCACTGTCCCCCGCTCACATTCTCCTCAAGGTCCTGACAGTCTGTCCCGGTGTCCCAGTGTCCCTCTCTCACACTCTCCTCAAGGTGCTGACTGTCTGTCCCGGTGTCCCTCTCATACTCTCCTCAAGGTGCTGCTGACACTGTTCAGGTGTCCCGCTGTCCTTCTCCCACACACTCCTCAACTCACCCTTGCCTCCTTACAACCTCAGAACAGAAAATGCTGAGAAAGATGTGAAGCTTGTTGATCAGCTTCTTCTGTACATAACACTGAGAGATAGTTCTATCTGACGCCTCAGATTTTACTGTACATGACACTGAGAGATAGTTCTATCTGAAGCCTCAGATTGTACTGTACATAACACTGAGAGATCGTTCTATCTGATGACTCGAGCTAAGACTGTACTGTACGTAATGCTGACAGATTGATCCGTGTGAAGTCCTATACTAAGATTGTTCTGTCCATGAGCTGTACATAAGATCTGCTACAACCTGGATTAAGCAGACTATATCAACCCTGATTGACGTTAACTTCATCTAAAAACCACGAACCTGATACCCAGAAGACAATAAGATATAAGAGCAGAATGAGGCCATTCGGCCCGTCGAGCCGGCTCCACCATTCAATTCTGGCTGATAAATTTCTCAAACCCATTTTCTTGCTTTCTCCCCGTAACCCTTGATCGCTGTACCAGTTCAGAAGCTATTTATCTCTTTATTAAATACATTCAATGATCTAGCATCCACAGCCTTGTGTGGCAATGATTCCACAGATTCACCACCCTCTGGCTGAAGAAATTCCTCCTCGTCTCTGTTCTGAAGTAAGAAGTCTCACGGTAGCAGGTTACAGTCCCACATGTTTATTTGGAATCACGAGCTTTCGGAACGCTACTCCTTCATCAGGTGAGTAGGAAACTGGTGTTGTGAGACTTCTTACTGCGCACACCACAGTCCAACAACGCCATCTCCACATCACATTTCTAAAAGGCCATCCCTTCCCTCTGAGTCTGTGCCCTCGGGTCCAAGTCTCCCCGACTCATGGAAACATCTTCCCCAAGTGCACTCTATCCAGGCCTTTCATTATTCTGTAAGTTTCAATTTTATCCCCTTCCTCATACTTCCAAACTGCATCGAGTATGGACCCCCAGTCCTCAGACGCTCCTCATGCGTCAAGTCTTTCATTCCCCGAATCATTCTTGTGAACCTGCTCTGGACCCTCTCCAAGGCCAGCACATCATTCCTTAGAAACGGGTCCAAAATTGCTGACAATATTGTGAATGCGGTCAGACCAGTGTCTTGTAAACCCTCAGCAGTCCACCCCTGCTTTTGTATTCTCGTCGTCTCGAAATTAACGGTCGCAGAGTGATCTCTGCTGTACCGAATTAATATTGACCCTACATGATTTCCAACTTTCCATACGTCCCTGACCCTCAACACCCCATCGAGGCTGTAACTGTTCTACTTTGGGTATAAAAAGTGTTGGATTGAAGGGGGTTAAGTGAAGCTGCTTGTTTAGTGACTGGAATTGATGTGAGTCTCCATGGATCCGATTAGTGTGCCTGGAGGGAATTCCCTCTTCTATTAATAAGGGATTCCGTTCAATGTTTTGTCCCATTGAGTCAGCGGGAGCGGCAACTCCGACACCAACAGAGATCAGCGGCTGTGGAGAGAGAGAGAAAGAGGGAGAGGAGAGATCAGACTCTGGGAGCAATGGGTTGGAATCTTCCAACAATGGATCAGAATCTGGGAACAATGAACCGGAATGTTTCGACAATGGATCAGAATCTGGGAACAATGGATTGGAATGTTTCAACAATGGATCAGAATCTGGGAACAATGAACCGGAATGTTCCAAGCAAGGACAGGAGTTTATTCTATTGGATTTCTCAGTTTACTGCTGATGATTCGTGGTTGACATCAGCTGATCGGTTTGAATATCTACTGAGGGTGATTCAATGTTTTTACTATCCCCTCCTAGCGATTGTTGGTGTTCCGGGTAAGTCTCTGACTGGAATTGGACCGGCCCGACCGCCACGGGAATCGGAGCAGGCGAAGGGCGGAGGATGGGAAGGTCTGTTGAACACGGGTGGGATTTTGCAGCTTGGGGACGAGTGAGGCTGGAAAGTCCCGTCCCCTGTGTCCAGTTCCTAATTCTAGAAAGGCTGTTTAACTGTATTGATTTTCTTGTCATTTCCTGGACTGGGTTTGCTGCTCTTGTTGAATCTCTGTATCCAGTTATTAATTCTTTCAGCCACTGACAATTGTCTCAGGGTCTATGGGCTGGGTGTCTTCTGAGTGCTGTGACTTTCATAGACATGTGACCTCAAACACTATTCCTTCGTGCGTAAAATATTGAGACAGAATCCTTTTCACCCTCTGCATATAACACCAGTTCACCGACCCGATCACCAGGCCGCAGAATCAATTTTATTGGTCATATCTGCACAGCAGAATCTCACAGAGAGAAAACATAGTTCATTAAATTTGAAATTTATTCATCAGTGTCCAAGTATGCGAACATTAACATTGCAATGAAGTTACTATAAAAATCCCAGAGTCACCAAACTCCAGCGCCTGTTCAGGTACACTGAGGGAGAATTTAGCACGGCCAATGCACCCAACCAACACAACTTTCAGATAGTGGGAGAAAACTGGAGCACCGGGAGGAAACCCACGCAGACATGGGGAGAACATGCAGAATCTGCACAGACAGTGGCCAAGCCTGCAATTGAACCAGGACCTCTGGTGCTGTGAGGCAGCAATGCTATCCCCTGTGCCACCACAAGCTCTCCGAGAGCAACAGGAACACAAACACACAGACACACCCAAAACACACATACATTAATACACACATTTGTTGATAGAAGCAATCAGATTTAGACACTTCCTCCCACTCACACACAAATTCAAGAACCAAAATTGCTGCAACGCTCCAGAATAACGCACACTTAGGAACACTCTTCAGGTACTGTGTTGCTCACACACACACGCACACACACATATGCATACTGGTGCAGACAATATAGACACACGCAACACACACACGGTCGGGGGGCAGGATAACAGCTACTCCCTGTCCATTGATGGTGGGGTGATCAAGTAAAACCGCGTGACAGCTTGGAACTCAGGTCCACGTCCCATTTCTCACCTCTTGCAACCTTCACCGGCAATGGATAAACAGCGGATTCAGTCTCCTGCCCATTTCCGGCAAGAGGCTGAATAAATTATTTCAATTTATTTTAAAACAAATTTAAATGAAATTAGCGAGCCTGGGATGGAATTGTGCGCCACACTTGCCTTTGCAGCCTCACCGGGAGAGGTTGGGTCCGTTGAGGAAAACAGCTGGCCACATATATGAGGACGAGTCATGATGACCTCGCCGGGAGAACTGAAGGCCATTGAGGGCACCGGGCAAGGTCGAGGGCAAAAGTAGGTGCCCCTTTGGCAATGCCCACCGGGCAGTACCAGGGAGTGGGGCATGAGGTTGCGGGGTCTACAGGGGCGGAGGCTGAAAGTAGCGGGGCCGACTCTGAACGTAGTTGCTGGGTCGGAGAGGGTCCCGTTACCACTCTGCCCGCTGTCTGTGGGGTGGGGTGGTCCCCGGTGCCACTCTGCACGTGATTGGTCTTGGTAGGAAGGGGGGCATCACTGCCTCTCTGCATGCACAGTGGGGCAGGGTGAGGGTCTCGCTGCCTCTCTGCATGCACAGTGGGGTAGGGAGGGGGTTTCGCTGCCTCTCTGCATGCACTGTGGGGTAGAGAGGGGGTCTCGCTGCCTCTCTGCATGGACAGTGGGTTAGGGAGGGGGTCTCGATGCCTCTCTGCGTGCACAGTGTGTTAGGGAGAGGTGCCCTGCTGACACTCTGCATGCAGTTGGTGTGGGGGAGTGGGGGGTGATTGGTCCAGGTGGTGGGGAGGGGGCTGGGTCTATATCTGGTCGGGGGCTGCTCAGAAAGTGCTGAGGACCCCCGGACTACCTGGGGGCAGCTGTTGTGTTGAAACGAGCTGCAGCAGCAGAGAGCAGACAGCTGTCTCTCTCAGACTAGGCAGCTCACTGCTGGCTGCAATTGCGTATTTGCAACCACATAGGTTTGGGAGGTGGTCGGTATCCCAGCCAGCGCTGTGAGAGCTGCAAGTGATGGGGCCACTGCTGTGGGTGGTCCAACAGCCATCGAGTTTTAACAGCACGAAATGAGGCCATTCGGCCATTATGTCTGAACTGGTCATCAAACACCTATCCAATCGAATCCCATTTTCCAGCACTCGATCCCGAGCCTTGTCATAGAGTTTACAGAATGGAAACAGGCCCTTTGGCCCATCTTGTGCATGCCGCCCTTTCTTTTTAAACCCCTAAACTAATCCCAATTGCCCACATTTGACCCATATCCCTCTTTACCCATCGTGCCCATTTAACTATCTAAACGCTTTTTAAAAAATAAAATTGGACCCGCCTCTACTACTGCCTCTGGCAGCTCGTTTCAGACACTCACCACCCTCTGTGTGAAAACATTGCCCCTCTGGTCCCTTTTGTATCTTTCCCCTCTCACCATAAACCTGTGCCCTCTAGTTTTAGACTCCCCTCCCTTTGGGAAAAGATATTGACTATTGAGCTGATCTGTGCCCCTCATTATTTTATAGACCTCTATAAGATCACCCCTCAGCCTCCTACGTTCCAGGGGAAAATGTCCCAGTCTATTGAGCCTCTCCTTATAACTCAATCCATCAAGTCCCGGTAGCATCCTATTAAATCTTTTCTGCACTCCTTCTAGTTTAATAATATCCTCTCCGGTGACCGGAACTGCACACAGTATTCCAAGTGTGTCCTTACCAATGTCGTGTACAACTTCAACAAGGCGTCCCAACTCCTGTATTGAATGTTGTAATTTTGTTCATATCACTCAGTTCCGTCTCTGCTCTAAGGTAAAGAACCCAGCCTAACCAGCCTCTCCTCATAGCTGAAACTCTCCAGCCCAGGCAGCATCCTGGTGAATCTCCTCTCCACCGTCTCCAGTGTAATCACATCCTTCCTGTAGTGTGATGACCAGAGCTGTACACAGTTCTCTTGCTCTGGTCTAACCAGCATTTTATACACTTCCATCATCACCTCCCAGCTCTTATATTCTATGCTGCGGCTTCCAAAGGCAAGTATCCTACATGTCGTCTTAACCACCTCATCAACCTGTCTTGCTGCTTTTAGGGATCCCCATATATGCACCCCAAATTCATTCTGGTCCTCTGCACTTCCTCAGTCTCGACCGGACATGGTGCATTTCCTTGCCCGGATACTCAACCCAAATGCATGGCCTCACATTCGTCAGGTGTAAATTACATTTGCCCATTTGACCAGCCTTTCAGTTTCCTCAGCACGGTGGCACATTGGTTAGCACTGCTGCCCCACAGCGCCAGGGACGTGTGTTCGATTTCTGGCTTGGACCACATCTGTGTGGAGTTTGCACATTTTCCCCGTGTCTGCATGGGTTTCCTCTGGGTGCTCCAGTTTCCGCCCACAGCCGGAAGACTTGTGGGTTAGGTGGATTGGCCAGGATATACTGGACTTAGTGTCAGGGAGAATTGCTTGGGTAATTGCATGGGGTTCAGGGGATATCGCCTGGGTGGGATTGTGCTCAGTGCAGACTCGATGGGCTGAATGGCCTCCTTCTGCACTGTAGGATTCTATGATTCCTGCAATCTAAGGCTTTCCTCCTCAATATTTACCACACAACCAATTTTTGTATCATCTGCAAACTTACTGATCACACCTCACACATTCATGTCTAGACCATCAATGTACACTACAAACAGCAAGGGACCCAGCATCGATCGCTGTGGAACCCCACTGAACACAGGCTTGCAGTCACAAAAACAACCTTCCACCATCACCCTCTGCCACTCAGCCATTTTGAATATAATTTACCAAATTGACCTGGTTCCAGTCGGAATCACTTCCTTGTTCAGTCTTCCATATTTGTCAAAAGCTTTTCTGAAGAACACGTAGACTACATCGACTGCACTTCCCTCATCTCCTCATCCAGTCACCTCCTCAATATATTCCAGCGAATTGTTAGACATGATCTCCCCCTGTCAAAGGCACGCTGACTATTGTTCATAAATCCTTACCTCTCGAAGTGGAGATTAATTCTGTCCCTCAGATTGTTTTCCAATCATTTCCCGAACACGGATATGGTGATGATGGTGTCCTGGGCGTGATCTTGGATATCTCCAGGGCACCTTGCAGAATCGCAGTATGGCACAGTGGTTAGCACTGCTGCCTCACAGCATCAGGGATCCCATTTCAATTCCTGGGATTCCATCAGCACCAGTGAAGATTCTTTTTAAAACTTTGTTCCATTCTCACATATCGCCTGTTGGGATTTCTCCTATTACAAGAACGTGTGGTGTTCCTCAGGAAAGAATCCACTGTGAGCAAGTCCAGTTTCTCGCAGCTCCCCAATGTCCACATTCAGCCTTGTAAATTCAGTCTCGATCACAGCCGTCCCGTGTACTTCATCAACCTGCATAAGTTCATTTGTAAGGTCAGGGCACATCGTGCTGATGTTTCAGCTTGAGATGCAAAAGACTGATTTGATTTGATTTATTATTTTCGCATATAATAAATATGTGATCCAAGCCGGGAATCGAACTCAGGTCCCTGTGAGACATCAGTGCTAACCATTGTGCCACCATGCTGCCGACTCAAGAACAGCTTCTTCTCTGCTGCCATCTGACGTTTTAATGGACCCACATCGCATTCAGATGATCTTATTCTACACCCTAGCTCTGAGTCCAACATTACATTCTGCACTTTCTCCTTCTCTATGTTCAGGGTTACAGTGTTACAGAGTTCAGTGTTGGGCCAGGGAGATGGTGTCTGTGGACCTGTTGGGGAGGTAGGTGAACTGTAGTGTATCCAGGAAATCTGGGAGGCCGGAATTGATTCATGCCATGACTGTCCTTTTGATACATTTCATAACATTGGATATACAGTGAAAAATGTTGTTGCTTGAGTGCCATACAGACAAAGCATACTGTACATAGAGAAGGAGAGAGTGTAGAATGTAATGTTGCAGTCAAAGCTAGGATGTAGTAAAAGATCATCTTAATGCAATGTGGGTCCATTCAAACGTCTGGTGGCAGCAGAGAAGCTGTTCCTGAGTCGGCAGCATGGTGGCACAATGTTTAGCGCTGCTGTCTCACAGGAACCTGAGTTCGATTCCTGGCTTGGATCACTGTCTGTGTGGAATTTGCACATTCTACCCGTGTCGGCATGGGTTTGCTCCGGATGCTGCGGTTTTCACCCACATTCCAAAATGTGCAGGCGAGGTTGATTGGCCATGTTAACTGCCCATTAGCGTCCTGGGATATGCATGTTTGGGGGATTAGCAAGGTACATCTGTGGGATTTCGGGGATAGGGCCTGGGTGGGATTGTTGTCGGTGTAGACTCGATGGGTCAAATGGCCCCCTTCTGCACTGTAGTGATTCTATGATTCTCTGAGTCGGTTGGTCCATGTCCTCACACATTTTTTATCTTTTTCTCTGATGGAACAAGTGGGAAAAGTTGATGTCCGTGGTGCGCTCTTCCTGAATTAGGCTGGTTACTTTTGTGAGGCAACGGGAAGTTTGGACAGAGTTAATGAGTGGGAGGTTCGTTTGAGTGATGGACTGGTCTGCATTCATCAAGCTTTGAAGTTTCTCGCAGTCTTGGACAGAGCAGGAGCCATACCAAGCTAGAATGTTATTTATGGTGCATCTGTAAAAGTTGGTGAGAGTCGCAGCTGACATGTCTGTAAACCTCTGAGAAAATAGAGGCGTTCGGAGACTTTTTTAATTATGGGGACGTCATGGAGGAACCAGGAAAGGTTTTTCGTGATGTGGACCCTAAAACGTGAAGCTCTCGACTATTTCAAATTCATCCCATTGATGGAGATAGGGGCATGTACTCCACTAGGCTTCCAGAAGTCA
This sequence comes from Mustelus asterias, assembly GCF_964213995.1. NCBI lineage: Eukaryota > Metazoa > Chordata > Chondrichthyes > Carcharhiniformes > Triakidae > Mustelus > Mustelus asterias. Next base: position 52,963 of record NW_027591537.1, on the reverse strand, counting down.
ATTTGCTTTGTTGACATTGAGGAAGAGATTATTGTTGTCGCCCCAGTTCAACAGATTCTCTGTCTCTTCCTCCGACCCACTGCAGGTGTCATCAGCAAACTTGGAAATCGAGTTGGAGTAGAATTTGGCCACACAGTCACCAGTGTATAAGGATTATAGTAAGGGGCTGAGGACGCAGCTTTACGGGGCACCGCTGTTCAGGATGATTGTGAAGGAGATGTTGTTGACTGTCCTTAATTTTGCTGTCTATGGATTAGGAAGTTCAGGATCCAATTGCAGAGGCAGGAGCCAAGCCCAGGGCCACGGACTTTCGACATGAGTTTCGTAGGACTAATGGTGTTGCAGGCTGAGCTGTAGTTGATAAACACGAGTCTGTGTTCCAGGGTTCACTGTCGGGCCAGGGAGATGGCATTGTGGACCTGTTGTGGATGTCGGTGATCTGTCGTGGATCCAGGCAATCTGGGAAGCCGGAACTGATACATGCCATGACTAACCTTTTGATGCATTTCATAATATTGGATATCAGAGTCACCGGACGATAGGCATTAAGACAGCCTGCTTGGCTTTTCCTTTGGACCTGGCCTTTGTTTGAGTTTTACCTGGTGCATCGATTGGCAACCTTCCTGCCGAGAGAGGACTCATGCAGCTGCACTGGTCCAGTAGCCCAACGTGGGACAGCAGTAATCGCACTGAGTATTATGAACGATAGCTATTCGCTGAACCCTGAAGCTTTCTCCCACTCTTGAAAGCAAACACTGGAAGTTGTGTTCTGTGCCAATCGAGTGTGAGATTGCTATTTCTTCCTGTGTTGTGCTAACAGTGGCCACAATGCTATGATCTCCTCTCCAGGGTACAGTTCTGTGTAAATATAACAGAGATTCTGTGCTGTCAAGGCATCAGGATCTCCCTCTGCCAATTGTTAGTATTGTCCCGAGGCAAGGGTCAAACCAGCCCTCTTTGGTCCCAGCTCTGTTGCAAGGGTTGTCAGTGAACTGTCTGAGAGACGACAGATTACCACCTACAGGACTCCATTCTGGATTTTCTGTCAGGGTTCACTCCCTCATCCTTGTCGCTGAGTGAGGGTTAATGTTGTGGACTCTCCGGAAAGCTCTCTCCCAAATGTATACCACTGTGTTGCTACCATGGAGCAGCACGGTGACACAGTGGTTAGCACTGCTGATTCACAGCGTCAGGGACCTGGGTTCAATTCCAACCTTGGGTCACTGTCTGTGTGGAGTTTCGACCTTCTCCCCGTGTCTGTGTGGGTTTTCTCCGGATGCTCCACTTTCCTCTCACACTGCAAAAGACGTGCTGGATTTAAAACAAAACGATTTAAGTGACTTTATGTGTGTACATTCTTTTTTATTTCAACCCATCCTCAGTCCAAATGGTACCTTCTTTCCCTGAATCCTGTCTAATTTTATTCTTTATTTCCCTTCCTGACAGTGAACATCATCACAATTGTGACACTGACGAGCAGAAACTGTGGTCTGTCCAAATGTGTGACTCGCTATCTGGTGGCCATGTCAGCGGGGGATCTGCTGGTCGTTATCCTCGACCTGATATTCAGACACATTCCCATTCTTTATCCGGAACAGTTTGATTTCCTGTACTGGGTCCCCGTGTGTAACATCCACGCCGTCCTGCTTTATGCAGTCACTGACTGTTCTGTCTGGTTCACCGTCACTTTCACCTTTGATCGATTTGTGGCCATTTGCTGCCCCAAGCTGAAGAGTAAATATTGCAGTGAGAAATCGGCGGCTGTGGTTCTGGGAACAGTGACGGTGCTGAGCTGTTTAAAGAACATTTCCTGGTATTTTATGTTCTTAAATAGATATCGGCTGGGGAACGAACCCTGGTTTTGTGATGTCACAATGGATGTGATGGAATCTCCGGTCTGGGGACCAATCGAGTTCCTCCACAACATTCTAACCCCGACTGTCCCGTTCGCCCTGATTCTGCTGCTCAACGTTTTCACCGTCAGACACATTTTAATGAGCAGCAGAGCCCGCAGGGGACTCCGGACTCACAGCAGTGGGGAGAATCCCAGAGACACAGAGATGTAGAGTCGCCGGAAATCCATCATTTTACTGTTTGTTATCTCAGCCAATTTCATCCTCTTATGGTCGACATTAATGGTTTATTCTATATGGAGTCGGATGTATTATTTGGGATATCGGTCGGTATGGTTAGATTACTATGTTATGGAATTTGGTTTCATGTTCCAACTCACAAGTTGTTGTACAAACACTGCCATTTATGCTGTGACACAGACCCACTTCAGGCAGCAGCTAATAAATCTGCTGAAATATCCCCTTACTGCAATTCTTCAACTCATTAAACCCTGACAGGAAACTACAACTACAAGACCCCTGACCCTTTCTATTGGACTTTCAAATATAAATAACAAATAGCCTCACAGAGACAGAGAGAGTGACAGATAAAGGGAGAGAGAGGGCAGTGAGAGCAAAACTGGGAGTGATAGAGAGACGGAGGTTGACAGAGAGAGGGACGGGTACAAATACATGGAGCGTGACACATTTTGAAAGAGTTTCTAACAGATACAGGGAGAGAAACAGAGAGAGCGATAGAGAGAGAGAGAGAGAAAGAACAGAGATAGATAGGGACTCTCCCAGAGCGAGAAAAACAGGGATAGAGATTGGGGGAAATGGGGATGGAGATGGACAGGGAATGAGAAAGGGAGACAGATGGAAGGATGTAGCGAGAGAGGGAGACTGAAACGGAAAGGGAGACAGAAAGAGAGGCAGAGAGAAACAGAGACAGAGACAGAGAGCGTCAGCGAATTTGAAACAGTGAGACTGAATGAGTACAATGGACACAGCAAGAGCAAAAGAGAGAGCGAGGTAGAGAGAGAGAAAGACAGATATAAGAAAAGGGGGACAGAGAAGGAGAGGGAGAAGGAGAGTGAGACTGAGAGGGAGGAGGAGACACGGAGGAAGAGTGTAAAGAGGTGAATGAGGGAGATGCAGAGAGACAGTAAGAGACACAGAGAAACAGGCAGAGAGACAGAGAGACAGAGAGTGAGAGATACAGAGAGAGGCATGCACAGAAAGACAGAAAGAGACAGAGAGAGAGACGTACATAATGACTTTAACGATAACCATCAGGTGGAGTTATTGGAATATGAGCTCCCTGATTGAGACAGTTAATGCTGTCCAATCCGGGAGCCCTGCAGACGTATATAATATGGTGTGTCTAGGTTACCGGAACTCAGGGTGTGTACACTCTGGCTGTGGATGTGATGGACTGGTGGTTTTGTCACTCGACTATTAATACAGAAACTCAGCTAAAGTTCTGTGCATCCGGGTTCGAATCCCGTCACAGCAGATAGTGGAATTTGAACAAATATATCTATAATTCAGAATCAGCTGGTGACCATAAAAGCATTGTCGATTTTCGGAAAAACCCATCTGGTTCACCAATGTCCCAGGGAAGGAAATCTGTCGTCCTTATGTGGTCAGGACTAAATGTGACTCAAAGTGGTTGACACTTAATTGCCCTCTGAACATGGGCAACTAGGGATGGGCAATAAATGCTGGCCGGCCAGTGACACCCAAGTCCCAAGAGTGAATACAAATACTTTGTACTGGGAAATGTTAAACAAACGGTAAACTGTTTCTCACAGCTGGATAAATACCCAATCCCTCTGATCGAGCACCTAAACTCAAAGCTGGCAGGAGGATTCTCGTTTCCAATTATGAACTTATTCACGTGCACTTATACTGAAAGCTCGATGAGATTTCCCAGCGATATTCAACAATTCATACTCAGAGGAAGTTTAATATTTATAAAGTGTCAAATGCAGGCTTACATTAACACTGCAATGAAGTTAATGCGAAAATCGCCTAGTCGCCACTCACTGGTGCCTGTTCGGGTAACACTGAGGGAGAGTTTTGCATGGACACTGCACCGAACCAGCACGTCTTTCAGACTGCGGGACAAAACCGGAGAAACCAGAGTAAACCCACGCAGATACGGAGAGAATGTGCAGACTCCGCACAGACATTGACCCAAGCCAGGAATTGAACCCAGGTCTCTGGCGTTATGAGGCAGCAGCGCTAACCACTGTGACACCTTGTCTACGGTGATAGTTTGGGCAAAGAAATTCCAGAAGGACCTGCATGACGGTGCGGCCCATAATATTGGCCCATATCCAGCTGTGAACTTTATTACTGTCCGCCTACCATTATTGATTGGAACACCTTCCAGGAGGCCGAGTCGTTCAGGTAGGTGCCTTGAGTTGGCTACGATTAACAGACACTTGTCATATTCCCAATGGAAGAGATGGTAATCATGAACTTTCTCAAAACTCTCCCAGTGGCAGCCAATAATATTCGGCTGTGGACGTAAGATTACCCATTCCTGAATGAATTGAAGCAGCGAGTGCTGATGGGGGAATCCAAATGGCCGTTACAGCCTGAATTGCACCCATATTGGAATGGCAGAGAGCAGCTGACTGTGGAAGATGGCACACGCCTTTGGGGTTCAAGAGTGTCATCCTGAGCCAGGGTCACCAACCCATGGTGAACTTTACCATGGCCACCCAGGAATGGCAAACTGAAGATCCTCCAAGTTGCCATGTCTGGTGGCCAGGTATGGATACGAATATTTGCCCGTGGGTCAGTGTTGACAATATCAACAAGGGCAGAGGTACCACCAAATACTACTCTTCACACTTGGGAATGGCCAGGACATCCGTAGACGTGGCTGCACACGGAGAGTGCCGGTCCGTTCATGGGGTCTATGTTCCTGATAATGGTAGATGCTGATTCAAAATGGATGGCCGTACACAGGGTGAGTTACTCAAACACAAGGACAAGAGTGGAGAAATTTCATACCTCTTTCATGACACCCGGGATCCCGCAGGTGTTTGTTTCTGAAAATGGACCACTCTTCATCAGTCAGGAATTTGTGCATTCGATGAAGTTGGACAGAATTTGACACGTTAGGGCAGTGTCATATTACCCATCATCCAACGGCCTGGCAGAAAGAGCGGCCCAAACAGTAAAAGCAGGTTCAAAATACCATCCCTCAGTCTCTTTGGACACCAAACCATCCAGATTTCATCTTCAATTACAGAATGACACCCTCCAACCTCCCCCCGACCTCCCCTCTTCAACAACTGGAATAGCCCCAGCAGAGTTGGTCATGGGAAGTTCACTCCGCCCAGTGTTAAGTCTGACCTTCTGAGGGCGGGAGCTAACACCCAGTGCCGTTCCCACCAGCCGGTAGAGGCACCTAAAGGCAGGTGATAGGTTATTGGTAAAGAATCATGTCAATGGATCCACGTGGTAATGAGGCACGGTCGAGTCTGGAACAGGGCCAGTTTCCTACCAAGTCCGCTTGGGTGATACCATCCTGTGGGACTGATTCAATCATCTACAAGCGATGAAGCCCCAACCCATGCAGAAAAAATCAATTCCCAGCAGAGCGGGAACTTCGGAAAGAATTCCAGGCACTCCGGCACCTCTTCCCCATCTCCGTCAGTGGGAACGTCGCAGTCTCAAATGGACACAGCTGGCTTTATCCTCTCGACAACACTTTATCGGGTGACAGGGAACTCGGGCCACACGCTCATGGTGGAAGAGGTGAGCTCCGGTCTGCTGAACCCCACTCACTTCCGAGGCTGAGCAGCAGGAACCGGACCCAGCATTGAAACTCCAAAAAAGGCTTCCAAGGTGGTCAGCCCTCGGCGGTTACTCAGACCTAGGAGGGGGAGGGGGAGCAATGACTTCAATCAGGTTCAGGAGTTGGACAAGGGCAAATATAAACTAACAAACTGAGGCCTGTGAAATGTGCCCACTCACGGAGCTCCACAGAGTGCAAGCTGCAGAGAGTGAAGCACTGAGAGCTGGGGTAAGTGTGGGAGTTTCGGGACGTGGGTGGAGAGGTATTGCTGTGTCTTGTGTCCCTTACTGCCCGGTCCCTTACGGCCAGTTCCAGTGTGGGTAGGTGTCCCCCAGACATTACTGTTCAGAAAGTGACGTGAGCAGATGTGTTTATTGAGACTTTCAGAAGGCTTTCGACAAGGTCTCCCATCGCAGACTGCCATGCAAGGTGAAAGCACATGGGATGACAGGCCATGTTTTGAGACGGATAGAAAGCTGGTTCACTGATAGAAAGCAAAGAGTTGGCAATAATTGGGCCTTTTTCTGATTAGCAGTCAGTGTCTAGTGGGGTTATGCAGGAATCTGTGCACGGACCCCAACTTTTCACATTATATATTAATTATTCTGAAAATGGAACTAAATGTATAATCTCCAAATTTGCAGATGATAAAAGGTGGGTGAGGGTGAGCTATGAGAAACATGCAAACATGCTTCAATGTGATTTGAACAGGCTCAATGTGTGGGCACGTGCAAAGCAGTTGCAGTACAATGTGGATAAATGTGAGGTTATCCACTTTAGCAGCAATAATAGGAAGACAGATTATTATTTGAATGGGTGTAAATTGAGAGAGTTGGATACTCAGCGAGACCTTGGTGTCCGTATGCAGCGGTAAGTGAACGTAAGCGCGCATGTACAACAGACAGTAAAGAAGACAACTGTCATGCTGCCCTTCATAGGGATACGATTTGAGTACAGGAAGAGAGATGTGTCACTGCAGTTGTACAGGGCATTGCTGAGGCCACACTTCGAGTATAGTGTGCAGTTTTGGTGTCCTTAACTGAGGAAGGATATCCTCGCTATAGAGGGAGTACAGTGAATGTTTACCAGGCTGATTCCTGGGATGGCAAGTCTGTGATATGAAGAGAGACCAAGGCGGTTAGGGCTTCATTCATTGGAGTTCATTCGAGTGAAACATATAATATTGGAACAGGTTTAGACAGGGTAGATTCAGGAAGAATGTTCCTGATGCTCAGGCAATTGAGGATTAGGGTTCATGGTTTGAGGATAAGCATCAACCTTTTGGAACAGAGGTGAAGAGAAATTTCTCCAATCTGATGATCTATGGACTTCGCTACCACAGAAAGTAGCTGAGGCCAAAACCTTTCGTGATTTCAGGAATAAATTATATTTTGCTCTTGGGGCTAAAGTGATCACGGGATATGGGAGCAAGCGATGATAAGGATATTGAAGTTGGTGACGATCCATGATCAAACTGAATGTCGGAGCTGGGTCGAAGGGCCGAATGGCCGGCTCCTGCTGTCCCTGTATTTCAATGTTTCTATGATTGGGAAGCTGAGGTGAACCTGTACACGGTGTGAATCTGAACATGATGCGAGTCTGAACCTTGTGTGAATCTGAACAGCGTCTCTGTCTGTACCTGGGTGGGTCTGAACCTGGTGCGGGGCCTCTCGACATGATTGCCAGTAATCCACTTGCCTTCCTAACTGCCGATTCAACCTGCAGGTTAACCTTTCGAGAATCTTGAACAAGGCCTCCCAAATTCCTTTGTGCATCTGATTTTCTAAGCATTTCCCCATTTAGAAAATAGTCTCTGCCTCCATTCCTCCTTCCAAAGTGCAGAACCTCACACTTTTCCTCATTGTATTCCATCTGCCCCCTCTTTATCCACTGTCCTAACCTGTCCAAGTCCTTCTGCAGCCCTCCTCCTCCCCCTCCCCCCGCCCACTTCCGCAATACTCCCTTTCCCCTGCATATCATTGTATCATCACCAATCTTAGCAACAGTGCCTTCATTTTATTTTTCCAAATTATTTATGTATATTGTGAAAAGTTGTGTTCCCAGCACCGACACCTGAGGCGCACCACTAGGTTACTGGCTGCCATCCTGAAAAACGATCCCTTCATCCCCACTCTCTGCCTTCTGCCAGTCAGACAATCCTCTATCCATGCCAGGATCTTGCCCTCAACACCATTGACCCTTAACTTATATAACAGTCTCCTATGCTGCGCCTTATCAAAGGCCTTCTGGAAATCAAAATAAATCAGGTTCTCCATATCTAACTTCCTTGTTACCTCCTCAAAGAACTCTAACAGATTTGTCAGATATGAGCTCCCCTTGACAAAGCCGTGCTGACTCAGTCCTACTTTATCATGCACTTCCAAGTACACTGCGATCTCACCTTTAATAATGAACTCTAAAATCTTGCCAATGACCGAAGTCAGGCTAACCGGCCTATGATTTCCCATCTGCTGCCTCTCTCCCTTCTTAAACAGAGGTGTTACATCAGCTACTTTCCAGTCCTCTGGTACCCTTCCTGCCTGCAGTGATTCCTGAAAGATCACCTCCAATGCCTCCACAATTTCCTCAGCTGACTATTTTAGAACCCTGGGGTGTAGTCCATCCGGTCCAGCTGATTTATCCACCTTCAGACCTTTCAGTTTCCCCAGAACTTTCTCCTCAGTAATGACCACTGCACTCAACTGTGCCCCCTGACTCTTCTGGAGCTTCGGCATCCCACTGGTGTCTTCCACCGTGAAGACTGATGCAAACTAATCAGTTCCTCTGCCATTTCTTTGTTTCCTATTATTCCTTCTCCAGCCTCATTTTGCAGTGATCCAATGGTTATTTTTGCCTCTCTCTTAACTTTTATATATTGGAAAAACTCCTCCTGTCTTTCTTTTGTAATACGAGCTTGCTTACACTCATATTTCATCTTCTCCCCCCTTATTGCTTTTTTTAGTTGTCCTCTGCTCACTTTTAAAGGCTTCCCAATCCTCTGCCTTCCCACTAATCCTTGCCACTAAGGATGCTTTCCCTTTTGTGTTTCTGCTGTCCGAGACTTCCTCGTCAGCCATGGATTCCTCGTCCTCCCTGTGGCATGTTTCCTCCTCCTTGGGATGAATTCCTGTTGTGCCTCCCAAATAACTCTCAAGAACTCCTGTCATTGCTGTTCCACTGTCTCCCCTGCTCGGCTCCCTTTCCAATCAACTCTGGCCAGCTCCGCCCTCATGTCTTTGTAATTACCTTTATTTAATTGTAATACCGTTACATCTGATTCCAGCCTCTCCCTCTCAAACTGTAGGGTAAATTCTATCGTATTGTGATCACTGCTCCCTGAGGGTTCATTCACCTTAAGTATTGAAAGAAATGTCAGAGGTAATAGTGGATGCGTTAGTGATTATTTATCAATACTCGGTGCATTCTGGGGTAGTGCCGGTTGATTGGAAAACGGCTAATGTTACGCCGCTGTTTAAAAAAGGAAGGAGACAAAAGGCGGGTAACTATAGGCCGGTCAGCTAAACGTCTGTAGTAGGGAAAATGCTGGAATCCATTATTAAAGAGGAGGTAGCAGGGCATCTGGATAGAAATGGTTCGATCAATCAGACGCAGCATGGATTCATGAGGGGAAAGTCGTGCTTGACGAACATGATGGATTTTTATGAAGATGTGACTAGGGCGGTTGATGGAGGAGAACCGGTGGATGCGGTGTTTTTGGATTTCCAAAAGGCGTTTGATCAGGTGCCCCATAAAAGGCTGCTGAAGAAGATTAGGGCACACGGAGTTGGGGGTAGTGTGTTAAAGTGGATTGGGGACTGGCTATCCGACAGGAAGCAAAGAGTCGGAATAAATGGGTGTTTTTCCGGTTGGAGGAAGGTAACTAGTGGCGTGCCGCAGGGATCGGTACTCGGGCCGCAACTGTTTACCATTTATATAGATGATCTGGAGGAGGGGACGGAGTGCAGGGTAACGAAGTTTGCAGACGACACAAAGATAAGTGGAAAAGTGAATCGTGTGGAGGACGGAGAAGATCTGCAGAGAGATTTGGACAGGCTGAGTGAGTGGGCGAGGATATGGCAAATGGAGTATAACGTTGGGAAATGCGAGGTTATGCACTTTGGAGGAAATAATAGCAAATGGGATTACTATCTCAATGGAAACAAATTAAAACATGCTACCGTGCAAAGGGACCTGGGGGTCCTTGGGCATGAGACGCAAAAGCCCAGTCTGCAGGTACAACAGGTGATCAAGAAGGCAAATGGGATGTTGGCCTATATTGCGAAGGGCATAGAATATAAAAGCAGGGATGTCTTGATGCACCTGTACAGGGCATTGGTGAGGCCGCAGCTGGAATACTGTGTGCAGTATTGGTCCCCTTATATGAGGAAGGATATATTGGCATTGGAGGGAGTGCATAGTAGGTTCACCAGGTTGATACCGGAGATGAGGGGTTTGGATTATGAGGAGAGGCTGAGGAGATTGGGTTTGTACTAGTTGGAGTTTAGAAGGATGAGGGGGGATCTTATGGAGACTTAGAAGATAATGCGGGGGCTGGATAGGGTGGAGGCGGAGAGATTCTTTCCACTTCGTAAGGAAGTTAAAACTAGAGGACACAGCCTCAAAATAAAGGGGGGTCGGTTTAAGACAGAGTTGAGGAGGAACTTCTTCTCCCAGAGGGTGGTGAATCTCTGGAATTCTCTGCCCACTGAGGTGGTGGAGGCTACCTCGCTGAATGTGTTTAAAGCGCGGATGGATGGATTCCTGATCGGTAAGGGAATTAAGGGTTATGGGGATCAGGCGGTTAAGTGGTACTGATCCACGTCAGATCAGCCATGATCTTATTGAATGGCGGGGCAGGCTCGAGGGGCTAGATGGCCTACTCCTGCTCCTATTTCTTATGTTCTTATGTTCTTAAGTCCCCTAATCAATTCTGCCTCATTACACATCACCAAATCGAAAATTACCTGTTTCCTAGTAGGCTCTGTTAGAAGCTGCTCCAAAAACCATCTCTTCGACATTCCACTAATTCCTTCCCTTGGGATCCACGACCTACCTGATTTTCCCAGTCCACCTGCATATTGAAGTCCCCCATGATGATTGTAATGTTGCCTTTTCTATTCCTGATGTTTTTTCTGCCTCTCATTCTCTCACTATCCTCATCCCTACCCTCAGACTGTACTTTACCCTTTACCTCCGCCAATCGTACCCGATGTTTACATTTGAAGGCCAGTTTCCGAAGTTCAAAGTCTCTCTATTTTTCCTTGTCCCCTGCCTCCTTTTTCCCTTTTGCCTGTAATTCAGATTGATTTAATTATTTTGCTTGCTGTTCCTCTCTTTCCTTTTCTTTTCCCTGTAATTCAAATAGTTTGAACAGCCCAAGGCAAGTGGAGGAACGGATATGTCAGGAGATACTGGATCGGTGCAGGAAAAATAGGGTTGTTGTAGTGGGAGACTTCAATTTCCCTGGGAAAGACCGGAAATCGCTGAGAGCTGGGACTCTGAATGGGGAGGAATTTGTAAAATGTGTACAGGAAGGTTCTTTGGAACAATATGTAGATAGCCCGACTAGCGAGGGGGCTATACAGACAGGCTGAGTGAGTGGGCGAGGATATGGCAATTGGAGTATAACGTTGATAAATGCGAGGTTATACACTTTGGAGGAAATAATAACAAATGGGACTACTATCTCATTGGAAACAAATTAAAACATGCTACCGTGCAAAGGGACCTGGGGGTCCTTGGGCATGAGACGCAAAAGCCCAGTCTGCAGGTACAACAGGTGATCAAGAAGGCAAATGGGATGTTGGCCTATATTGCGAGGGGGATAGAATATAAAAGCAGGGATGTCTTGATGCACCTGTACAGGGCATTGGTGAGGCCGAAGCTGGAATACTGTGTGCAGTATTGGTCCCCTCATATGAGGAAGGATATATTGGCATTGGAGGGAGTGCAGAGAAGGTTCACCAGGTTGATACCGGAGATGAGGGGTTTGGATTATGAGGAGAGGATGAGGAGATTGGGTTTGTACTCGTTGGAGTTTAGAAGGATGCGGGGGGATCTTATGGGGACTTATAAGATAATGCGGGGGCTGGATAGGGTGGAGGCGGAGAGATTCTTTCCACTTAGTAAGGAAGTTGAAACTAGAGGACACAGCCTCAAAATAAAGGGGGGTCGGTTTAAGACAGAGTTGAGGAGGAACTTCTTCTCCCAGAGGGTGGTGAATCTCTGGAATTCTCTGCCCACTGAGGTGGTGGAGGCTACCTCGCTGAATATGTTTAAAGCGCGGATGGATGGATTCCTGATCGATAAGGGAATTAAGGGTTGTGGGGATCAGGCGGGTAAGTGGTACTGATCCACGTCAGATCAGCCATGATCTTATTGAATGGCGGAGCAGGCTCGAGGGCTAGATGGCCTACTTCTGCTCCTATTTCTTATGTTCTTATGTTCTTATACTGGACCTCGTACTGGGGAATGAGCCCGGTCAGGTCTTCAAAGTTTCGGTAGGGGAACTTGTGGCAAATAGTGACCACAATTCTGTTAGCTTTAGGATAGTGATGGAAAAGGATGAGTGGTGTCCCAAGGGTAAGGTGTTGGATTGGGGGAAGGCTAACTTTCGTGGGATTAGGCAGAAATTGGCAGCTCTTGATTGGGAGAGGCTGTTTGAAAGTAAATTCACATCTGGCATGTGGGAGTCTTTTAAGGAACAGTTGTTAGGGCTTCAGGACAGGCATGTGCCTGTAAAAAAGAAGGATAGGAAGGGTAGGATTCGAAAACCGAGGATAACCAGGGAAATTGAGGGACTGGTCAAAAAGAAAAGAGAGGCGTATGTTAGGTCCAGGCAGCTAAATACGGAGGGAGCTCTGGAGGAGTACAAAGAAAGTCGGAAATAATTCAAACGGGGAATTAGAAGAGCAAAAAGGGGTCAGGGAATGTTCTTGGCAGACAGGATTAAGGAGAATCCCAAGGCATTTTATTCATACATTAGGAACAAAAGGGTTGTCAGGGAAAAAAATCGGACCTCTCAGGGACAAAAGTGGGGACTTATGCTTGGAGCCCAAAGAAGTAGGGTAGATCCTAAATGAATACTTTACGTCGGTATTCACAAAGGAGAGGGATGTGTTGACTGGGAGTGTCTCGGAGGGGAGTGTTGAACCGTTGGAGAAAATCTCCATTACAAAGGAGGAAGTGTTAGGTTTGTGAGAGAATATAAAGACTGACAAATCCCCAGGGCCTGATGGAATCTATCCAAGGCTGCTCAGGGAGACGAGAGATGAAATCGCTGGGCCTCTGACGCAAATCTTTGTCTCGTCACTGGACGCAGCTGAGGTCCCAGAGGATTGGAGGATAGCTAATGTGGTCCCGTAATTTAAGAAGGGTAGTAAGGATAACCCGGGTGATTATAGGCCGGTGAGCATGACGTCCGTGGTGGGGAAGTTGTTGGAGAAGATTTTTAGAGATAGGATGTATGCGCATTTAGAAAGGAATAAACTCATTAACGATAGTCAGCATGGTTTTGTGAGAGGGAGGTCATGCCTCACTAATCTGGTGGAGTATTTTGAAGAAGTGACCAGAATGGTTGACATGGGAAGGGCCGTGGATGTCGTCTATATGGACTTTAGTAAAGCGTTTGACAAAGTCCCTCATGGTAGGCTGGGGAAAAGGGTTAGATCTCAAGGGACAAAGGGGGAGGTGACTAGATGGGTGGAGAACTGGCTTGGTCACAGAAGACAGAGGGTGGTAGTGGAAGGGTCTTTTTCCGGCTGGAGGCCTGTGACTAGCGGTGTTCCGCAGGGCTCTGCATTGGGACATCTGCTGTTTGTGATTTATATAAATAATCTGGAAGAAGGTGTAACTGGGGTGATCAGTAAGTTTGCGGACGACACAAAATTGGCAGGACTTGCAGATAGTGAGGAGCATTGTCAGAAGCTACAGAAGGATATAGATAGGCTGGAAATTTGTGCAAAGAAATGGCAGATGGAGTTCAATCCTGATGAATGCGAAGTGATGCATTTTGGTAGAAAGAATGTAGGGAGGAGCTATAAGGTAAATGGCAGAACCATAAAGGATGTAGATACGCAGAGGGACCTGGATGTGCAAGTCCACAGATCCTTGAAGGTGACGTCACAGGTGGAGAAGGTGGTGAAGAAGGCATATGGCATGCTTGCCTTTATAGGACGGGGCATAGAGTATAAAAGTTGGGGTCTGATGTTGCAGATGTATAGAACGTTGGTTCGGCCGCATTTGGAATACTGCGTCCAGTTCTGGTCGCCACACTACCAGAAGGACGTGGAGGCTTTGGAGAGAGTACAGAGGAGGTTTACCAGGATGTTGCCTGGTATGGGGTGGTCTTGGATATGAGGAGAGATTGGGTAAACTGGGGTTGTTCTCGCTGGAAAGACGGAGGATGAGGGGAGACTTAATAGAGGTGTATAAAATTATGAAAGGCATAGATTGGGTGAACGGTGGGAAGCTTTTCCCCAGGTCGGTGGTGACGTTCACGAGGGGTCATAGGTTCAAGGTGAAGTGGGGGAGGTTTAACACAGATATCAGAAGGACATATTTACACAGAGGGTGGTGGGGGCCTGGAATGCGCTGCCAGGCAAGGTGGAGGAGGCGGACACACTGGGAACGTTTAAGACTTATCTCGATAGCCATATGAACGGAGTGGGAATGAAGGGATACAAAAGAATAGTCTAGGTTGGACCAGGGAGTGGCACGGGCTTGGAGGGCCGAAGGGCCTGTTCCTGTGCTGTATTGTTCTTTGTTCTTTGTTGTTGTTGTTGACAACCTCAGTTTACCTTTTCTCTCCTCATAACTAAGCCCCTCCATACGAGGCAACTTCCTGGTGAACCTCCTCTGTACTCTCTGCAAAGCTTCCACGTCCTTCTGGTAGTGTGGCGACCAGAACTGGACGCAGTATTCCAAATGCGGCCGAACCAACGTTCTAGACATCTGCAACATCAGACCCCAACTTTTATACTCTATGCCCCGTCCTATAAAGGCAAGCATAGCCATATGCCTTCTTCACCAACTTCTCCCCCTGTGGACGTCACGTTGAAGGATCTGTGGACTTGCACACCCAGAGATACACTCAGTAACACAGGGTGCTGTGAGGAGAGAGGTTACTGAGTGACAGTGTGAGGGAGCTGGATTAACATCAGTACAGATACAGTCAGTTACACAGGGTGCTGGGGGGACAGGGGTTACTGAGTGACAGTGTGAGGGAGCTGGATTAACATCTGTACAGATACAGTCAGTTACACAGGGGCTGGAGTAGGGGGGCGACTGAGTGACTGTGTGAGGGAGCTGGATTAACATCAGTACTGATACAGTCAGTAACGCAGGGTGGTGGGGGAGAGGGGTTACTGAGTGACAGTGTGAGGGAACTGGATTAACATCAGTACAGGTACAGTCAGTAACACAGAGTGCTGGGGGGAGAGGGGTTACTGAGTGACAGTGTGAGGGAGCTGGATTAACATCAGAAGAGATACAGTCAGTAACACAGGGTGCTGGGGGCGAGAGGGGTCACTGAGTGACAGTGTGAGGGAGCTGGATTAACATCAGTACAGATACAGTCAGTAACACAGGGTGCTGGGTGAGCGGGGTTACTGAGTGACATTTTGAGGGAGCTGGATTAACATCAGTACAGATACAGTCAACAACACAGGGTGGTGGGGGGAGAGGGGTTACTGAGTGACAGTGTGATGGAGCTGGATTAACATCAGTAGAGATACAGTCAATAACAGGGTGCTGGGGGAGAGGGGTTACTGAGTGACAGTGTGAGGGAGCTGCATTAACATCTGTACAGATACAGTCAATTACACAGGGTGCTGGCGGAGAGAGGTTAATGAGTGACAGTGTGAGGGAGCTGGATGAACTTCAGTCGAGATGCAATCAGTGACACAGGGGTGCTGCGGGAGAGGGATTACTGAGTGACAGTGTGAGGGAGTTGGATTAAATTCAGTCCAGATACATTCAGTAACCCAGGATGCTGGGGAGAGGGGTTACTGAGTGATAGTGTGAGGGAGCTGGATTAACAATCCGTCGAGATGCAATCAGTACCACAGGGTGCTGGGGAGAGAGGTTACTGAGTGACAGTGTGAGGGAATTGGATTAACAATCCGTCGAGATGGAATCAGTAACACAGGGTGCTGGGGGACAGGGGTTACTGAGTGACAGTGTGAGGGAGCTGGATTAACATCAGTACAGATACAGTCAGTAACACAGAGTGCTGGGGGAGAGGGGTTACTGAGTGACAGTGTGAGGGAGCTGGATTAACATCAGTACAGATACAGTCAGTAACACAGGGTGCTGGGGGAGAGGGGTTACTGAGTGACAGTGTGAGGGAGCTGGA
Organism: Mustelus asterias; assembly: GCF_964213995.1. NCBI lineage: Eukaryota > Metazoa > Chordata > Chondrichthyes > Carcharhiniformes > Triakidae > Mustelus > Mustelus asterias. The sequence goes on along the minus strand of NW_027591537.1, from coordinate 36,960 downwards.
TTAACATCCGTCGAGATGCAATCAGTAACACCGGGTGCTGGGGGGAGAGGGGTTACTGAGTGACAGTGTGAGGCAGCTGGATTAAAATCAGTAGAGATACAGTCAATAACACAGGGTGCTGGGGGAGAGGGGTTACTGAGTGACAGTATGAGGCAGCTGGATTAACATCAGTAGAGATACAGTCAGTAACACACGGTGTTGGGGGAGAGGGGCTACTGAGTGAAAGTGTGAGGGAGCCGCATTAACATCTGTACAGATACAGTCAATTACACAGGGTGCTGGCGGAGAGAGGTTACTGAGTGACAGTGTGAGGGAGCTGGATTAACAATCCGTCGAGATGCAATCAGTACCACAGGGTGCTGGGGGAGAGAGTTTACTGAGTGACAGTGTGAGGGAGCTGGATTAACAATCCGTCGAGATGCAATCAGTAACACAGGGTGCTGGGCGGAGAGGGGTGACTGAGTGACATTGAGAGGGAGCTGGATTAACATTAGTAGAGATACAGTCAGTAACACAGGGTGCTGGGGGAGAGGGTTACTGAGTGACAGTGTGAGGGAGCTGGATTAACATTAGTAGAGATACAGTCAGTAACACAGGGTGCTGCGGGGAGAGGGGTTCCTGAGTGACAGTATGACGGAGCTGCATTAACATTAGAACATCGAACATAGAACAGTACAGCACAGAACAGGCCCTTGGGCCCACGATGTTGTGCCGAGCTTTATCTGAAACCAAGATCAAGCTATCCCGCTCCCGATCATCCTGGTGTGCTCCATGTGCCTATCCAATAACCGCTTAAATTTTCCTAAAGTATCTGACTCCATTATCACTGCAGGCACTCAATTTCACACCCCAACCAGTCTCTGCGTAAAGAACCTACCTCTGATATCCTCCCTGTATCTCCCCCCACGAACCCTATAGTTATGCCCCCTTGTAATAGCTCCATCCACCCGAGGAAATAGTCTTTGAACGTTCACTCTATCTATCCCCTGCATCATTTTATAAACCTCTATTAAGTGTCCCCTCAACCTCTTCCGCTCCAGAGAGAACAGCCCTAGCTCCCTCAACCTTTCCTCATACGACCTACCCTCCAAACCAGGCAGCATCCTGGTAAATGTCCTCTGCACTCTTTCCAGCGCTTCCACATCCTTCTTATAGTGAGGTGACCAGAACTGCACACAATATTCCAAATGTGGTCTCACCAAGGTCCTGTACAGTTGCAGCATAACCCCACGGCTCTTAAACTCCAACCCCCTGTTCATAAAAGTTAACACACTATAGGCCTTCTTCACAGCTCTATCCACTTGAGTGGCAACCATTCGAGATCTGTGGATATGAACCCCAAGATCTCTCTGATCCTCCACAGTCTTCAGAACCCTAACTTTGACCCTGTTATCCACATTTAAATTAGTCCTCAAAATGAATCACCTCAAATTTATCAGGGTTAATCTGCATTTGCCATTTTTCAGCCCAGCTTTGCATCCTATCTATGTCTCTTTGCAGCCGACAACAGCCCTCCACCTCATCCACTACTCCACCAATCTTGGTGTCATCAGCAAATTTACTGATCCACCCTTCAGCCCCCTCCTCTAAGTCATTAATAAAAATTACAAAGAGCAGAGGACCAAGCACTGATCCGCTAGCAACCTGCCTCCAGTCCGGAAATTTTCCATTCACCACCACCATCTGTCTTCGAACAGATAGCCAGTTACCTATCCAATCGGCCAACTTTCCGTCCATCTCACACCTCCTTACTTTCATCATAAGCCGACCATGGGGGACCTAATCAAACGCCTTCCTAAAATCCATGTATATGACATCAACTGCCCTACCTTCATCAACACATTTAGTTACCTCCTCAAAAAATGGAATCAAATTTGTGAGGCACGACTTGCCCTTCACAAATCCGTGCTGACTATCCCGGATTAATCAGCATTTTTCTAAATGGTCGTAAATCCCATCCCTAAGGAACTTTTCCTTCAATTTACCAACCACCGAAGTAAGACTAACCGGTCTATAATTACCAGAGTCATTTCTATTCTCTTTCTTAAACAGAGGAACAACATTCGCCATCCTCCAGTCCTCTGGCACCATCCCCGTGGACGGTGAGGACCCAAAGATCAAAGCCAAAGGCTCTGCAATCTCATCCGTTGCCTCCTCAAGAATCCTAGGATACATTTCAGCCTGCCCAGGGGACTTATCGACCTTCAGTTAATTCAAAACTGCCAGTACATCCTCCCTCCGAACATCTATTTCCTCCAGCCTATTAGCCTGTAACACCTTTTCTTCCTCAAAAACATGGTCCCTCTCCTTGGTGAACACTGAAGAAAAGTATTCATTCATCACCTCGCCTATCTCTACTGACTCCATACACAAGTTCCCACTAAAGTCCTTGACCGACCCTAACCTCACCCTGGTCATTCTTTTATTCCTCACATAAGAGTAAAAAGCCTTGGAGTTTTCCTTGATCATACCCGCCAAGGACTTCTCATGTCGGCTCCTGGCTCTCCTAAGCCCCTTTTTCAGCACATTCCTTGCTAACATGTAACCCTCAATCGAGCCATCTGAACCTTGTTTCCTCGTCCCTACATAAGCTTCCCTCTTCCTTTTCACAAGACATTCCACCTCTTCCGTGAACCATGGTTCCTTCACTCGGCCATTTCCTCCCTGCCTGACAGGGACATACCTATCAAGGACACCCAGTATTTGTTCCTTGAAAAAGTTCCACTTTTCATTAGTGCCTTTCCCTGACAGTTTCTGTTCTCATCTTATGCCCCCTAATTCTTGCATATCGCATCATAAGTACCTCTCCCCCAATTGTAATACTTGCCCTGCCGTACGGCCCTATCCCTCTCTATTGCAATAACAAAAGACACCGAATTGTGGTCACTATCTCCAAAGTGCTCTCCCACAACCAAATCGAACACTTGGCCCTGTTCATTTCCCAGTACCAAATCCAATGTGGCCCCTCCTCTTGTCGGCCTATCCACATATTGTGTCAGGAAACCCTCCTGCACACAGTGCACAAAAACTGCCCCATCCGAACTATTTGAACTACAAAGGTTCCAAATCAATATTTCGAAAGTTAAAGTCCCCCATGACAACTATCCTGTGACCCCCACACTTTGTTTTTGCACAGCGTACGTTAACTGGCTGTTCACACTCTGTGGAAGATTGCAGAGGGATTTAATGTTGATTTTTGCATTTTTTAGGACCATTTCACCAAAAGTCAGGAATACATATGCCAGATTGCACAGTTCCAGGTGGTATGTCCTAATCTATTGTAATGATAATTAATTTTAAAATCATTGACGATTAGTGAAGTTAGCTGTGAATATATTGAAGTTTAATTTTAAAATGTTCTGCGGTATTAGAAAAAGAACAGGTTAGTGAGGGAGTATCCAATGCATTCACAATCCCCAACACAAAGTTTTAACATCCGTGCCATAACTCAGTCGGAGAAAAGAATGCAAGAAAAAATTCTGGAGTTAAGGCTGGGAATGATTGACACTTCTCCGGGGACCCCAAAGTTACACCGATGCCATTTAAAGTTAATACCTCAAAGCACCGAAACAGACTCAGGAAACATACTGGGAAAACTTTAAGAAACAACAAAGAACGATTAAGAAAGCGATAAAGAAAGGAAAGATAGGTTATGAGGCTCGTCTAGCTCTAAATATAAAAAAATGATAGTAAAAGCTTTTACAAATATATAAAAAGAGAGTAGCTAGAGTGAATTTTGGACCCTTGGAGGACGAGAGGGCGCATTTAATAGTGGGAAATGAGGAAATGGCTGAAACATTTATAGTTTTTTGTACAGTTTTTTTATGTCGGTCTTCACGGTGGAAGACACAATTTGTTTACCAAATATTAACGATAGAGTGTTGGTAGGAGGAGAGGTACTCAATACAATTAATGTTACCAGGGAGGCAGTGCTTGGTCGACTAACGGGACTGACGGTGGACAAATGTAAGGTTATTCACTTTGGAGGAAATAACAGCAAATTGGATTATTATCCAAATGGAAAAAAATTACAACATGCTACTGTGCAAAGGGACCTGGGGGTCCTTGTGCATGAGACGCAAAAACCCAGTCTGCAGGTGCAACAGGTGATCAAGAAGGCACATGGGATGTTGGCCTATATCGCAAGGGGATAGAATATAAAAGCAGAGATGTCGTGCTGCATCTGTACAGGGCATTAGTGAGGCCGCAGCTGGAATACTGTGTGCAGGATTGGTCCCTTAATTTGCGGAAGGATATATTGGCCTTGGAGGAAGTGCAGAGAAGGTTCACCAGGTTGATACCAGAGATGAGGGATGTTCATTATGAGGAGAGACTGAGCAGATTGGGTTTGTACTCGTTGGAATTTAGAAGGCTGAGGGGGGGCGGGGGGATCTTATAGAGACCTATAAGATAATGAAGGGGCTGGATAGGGTAGAGATGGAGAGATTTTTTCCACTTAGAAAGGAAGCTAGAACTAGAGAGCACAGCCTCAAAATAAAGGGGGGGGGGTCAGTTTAGGACAGAGTTGAGGAGGAGCTTCTTCTCTCAGAGGGTGGTGAATCTCTGGAATTCTCTGTCCACTGAAGTGGTGGAGGCTACCTCGTTGAATATGTTTAAATCACGGACAGATGGATTCCTGATCGATAAGGGAATTAGGGGTTATAGGGATCAGGCGGGTAAGTGGAACTGATCCACTTCAGATCAGCCATGATCTTATTGAATGGCGGGGCAAGCTCGAGGGGCTCGATGACCGACTCCTCTTTCTGTTTTCTATGTTCTCCCCATGCAGTTCCCACCCAAATAACAACCAACTTCAACACCCACCTTGCTGAATTACAATAGAGTCCAGTCTAAGTTTCATTTCAGCATGTTCCACTATCCTTTCCTCCGTTGTCAGTTATAAATCGGAACACTCTGACTACTTTTATTTGATCAATTCTGTGGGCGCGATCCTAAAAAAGAACACAATTAAAGTTACATGGCAGGTCCACACAATCAAGTAACAATTTCAATTGACATTCCTCTACATTCAGCTGTAAAAACAGGACATTCATATATTTCCCAGCAAACATTGTTTCTATAATAAGAAATCCAAGAATTTCAAACAAAAACTCTGATTATCAAAACCTTAACATGGGGATAGGGAATAAATCAACTTCCTAGAAATCTCCAAGCTGATCATAAGCTGGCAAAGATATGATGTCTGGATGGCTATCTCCTGCATGTTTTAACCCTCTCTAATTACTCAGTCAACATCAACAATTGTTGCAGCAGGGGAAAACAAAGGAAGCACCTGGACCTATTTCATTATTTCTCAGATGCATTGATTGCAATCCAGTTACTGGCTGGTGGATCAATGAAGCAATTGAGAAACATGCCACTTCACACTGGAGGGGAATTAGAATCACCACTGTGTTTGTGGAATGGAGTCAAGTACTGAAAGATGCTCTTCCCTGAAGCATATTAGTGAACCAGCTGAACAATTGGGGATCCCTGCACCCTTTTGCTGCTCACTATAAACTTTAATTCAAACTTCGAAAATGAGTGAGATTTGAATTCATGGGCCCTTGGTACACGAGGCGACCTTGCGGCGAGCATTTGGAAGTGTGGCCGCCGGGAGGAGCGCTTTGGTCGGCGTGAAGTTTCTGTTTCAAGTGCCTGGGTTCGTGACTTGTGGAAGAACTTTTTGTCTCCGCTGGGCCTTGTTGAATGCTGCTCTCGCTGGGACTTCTCTGCCTTGAAAGGTGTGGCCCAGGTAGATGCAATCTCGGAAGACCCAAGCCAGGGAGGAGCGATTTGGGATCTATGGTTTGAGAAGGTTCAGCCGCGGGAGGTGTGACCCCAGACGGTGCAGCCCCAGTGGGTGTGATTTTGGAAGATCTGGCCCAGAGTGATGGTCTTTGGAAGACTGTATTTGAGCTTTGTCGACTTCGGACGGTGTAATATTGATAGACGATGCTCTGGAAGGCGATGCCTTCAGGGTGGTGAAGCCCCGGACATAGGAACACCGGAGGGATGTTATTCTCCGGGAGAAAGATTGGGAAGGCGACCCGAACTGAGTATCCCGGAGAGCTTTTCCCACTGCCCCAGCTGAAACTCCGGAAGGGATTCCGGATAGAGTAGGTTCGGGGTGGTTTTCCCCATTTCCCCCTGATGCGCCTCTCAAACACGAGGCCTGAAGCTCGGTAAATGAAAGGCTTTTATTTACTGAAATGAAGCAGCCAGTAATTATATACACTACCCCAGACTGAAGGGGTCCCGGCCAGAGCAGGGACTCTTATACCTCTCCCAGGAGGCGGAGCCCGACTGGGATGTGCCATAACACTACAGTACAAAGGTGTAACAACCCCACCCTAACCCCAACAGCAACAATAGCACAACCCAACAGTAACATATGTACATCCTTGTAGTACTGGCCAGCTCCTGGCTCAGTACTATCCAGTAGGAACCAACGATGGTTCACCACACCCCCCCCTCCGGCCGAACATCCGTCAGGTGGTATCCCCGGACCTGGGAACCTCCTGGAGGGTTGCATCCCCCGGCAGGGGAAAAACCCGGGAGGCGGTGCCGGGGGGGGGGCGGGGGGGCGATTCCTGCAATGTTTATTCTTGTTGTGTTGGACGAATGTTTGTCATTTTATAGGTTATGATTTGTAAATCGAGGTGTATTTGGAGGGCCAAGGCCCTGGATAATTATGACCGTGAGTGAGCCCTTCCTAAATAGAAGGTAGTAACTGATAAATGGATGGCTTTAGCCATTGGTAATGTATTTTTCACATTTGTTCTTTGTGTATTTGAAATTGTTTTGTACTAACGTATTTGTAATGAACGAAAAATTTGGTACACGAGGCAATCACGAAGCACTAATTAAAATCCGTGCATCAGTTGTTTTGTGTAAATCTGAATCAAGGAAGGCAGTTCCTGACAGAGACACCTCAGCATTACTGAAACTTAAAATGGATTTCATTTCCAAACTCTCAATTGGATTTGGAAGTTAATTGGAGAGGAGAAACAAGATGCCCAGTCAGCTGAAATCATACCACGCCAATTCTGAAAACAACCGCACGCTCCATTCAAATAAAGAGAAGCAAACTGAAGGCATTTGCTGAAATATTTCCACCAGTTCAGTCGAGCGGAGTTTTAAAGAAACCATGGGAGCAACACACGGAAGATTTGAGGGGGTATCAGTGGCTGCAAAATACCAAATGCCGCTTGGTCAGTGCACTTGGATGTTAAAACCAGCTATAATAGTTATATATTCAACAGTACGTGGGGTTCAGAACACAAATAATTAATCGCTCAGTAACTTACCACAGCTTGGAGGTCTACCTGATGGTTCCAGTCTGAGTCCTATTGGATTACTACATCTGCCGTGGCTAGATTTATACCAAGACCCCCAGCGCGTGTGCTGAACATGAAGATAAACTTTGAGCTCCCAGGACTATTGAAAGCAGAAATAGAATCCTGGAGGGATGAGAGAGAAAAGTTAAGCCAGAATTGAACAAACGATTGGGACCAATCTTTTTACTCATTGTTGGAAAGTTTCATTTTTAAAAATACAAATAGATGCTAGATTCAAATTGAATATTCATATTTCTTGTTTGAAAACCTTGAGTCAGTTTTGTAACCTTACGTCTAGAATTCTTACTTAGATAATCCCGCCTCAGATCAATTTAAGAGGTGAGAACTTTCCTCAAACAAACTCAGTTTTGAAAGCACAGGGCAAGAAACATACCTGTCTCTCCTCATGCGGTGTCTGTCCATCCAGTCTACAATCCTCGTAGTTTCGCCACATACAATAATCTTCCAAAATATCCAGCACCCTTGTCATCTGGCTGAAGATCAACACCCGAGAACCTGTGGAAAAGGAGATCATTCATCAAGGTGATCAGTTGATCGGTAGCCAAGAACACAGCGCAGATACACAAATGCTTCAAAAACCTACATCTACTGATGTGGCGAATGGAAACCAAATTTCAGTGGTAACAAGCAGGATGTAGAGTAATCTCGTAAAATAGTTATCGTACAGGAGGCATAAATGAACACACATAATCAAATCCAATTTTATAATTCATACAATGTGAACTGTCCATGTGACCCAGCTGCCTTGATTGATGGGAATGATTTCAAAGGGTTTATATTCCAGGTGGATTCTAGACGGTGCTGCAGTTTGGGCAGCAAAAATTAAACCCGAATCAAAAAATAGCTGCAATCCCAAACCATGTAATTATTCCATTCACCTTCTCCCAACACGTTAGCCCCCAATTTTCAGAATATTTGGCTCCTGTAACTATTCCCCCGGAAGGAGGTTGGGGCCCATCAAGCATTGCAGAGGCCTGTGATCCAACACTCCTCATGAAGAATATTTGATGGTAAATCGGCCAGTTTTTGGGAGGCCCCAGCCCCAGTGGATGGCGTGTGGCAGGCCAGAATGACTAAAACAGGATGCGATTTCAGATCAAGAAACACTATTGTTTTAAACAGTCACTAAAACTTGTGAAGTAAAAGCTAAATAGATGAAAGCAAAGTTCTGGAAATACTCAGCAGGTCAGGCAGCATCTGTGGAGAGGGGAGTTCTGAAGAGTCATAGTTGAACCTTCCCTGATGCTCCCAGAATAGTTGAGTATTTTCAGCAGTTTATAATTCATTAAAACCTATGTTAATTTGTAACCCAAAACATCACAGCATGCAGTCTGATGTACCTTGCTGCACAGGTCAAATGCTGCCATGGTGTCATCAGTGATCATTTTCAAATTCTTTTTTAGACATCGTCGTGGAAATCCTTGCACGCTTACGAAGGCTCAACATCACAAACCCCTTTCATTTATTAAAAATCCTGTTCTATTTTTGATCAGTCTGCAGCACAGGTACAGTAGTGCTGCAGAGCATGACAAAGTCTGACATCGGACTCGGAAATGCACAAATAACCATGCAGGCGGTTGTTTACAGCCAATCTATACACCAGGATGTTTGATTTTCCACTCCACCGGATTTCCTTCTATATGGATTGGACTACACAGTAGTTTTTGTTCAATTCCTCCTGGTCTTCAGAGTCTCAACTAATTTGGTCATGGATTCGAGTTCGAGTGACTGGCATGCTCTTTGAATTTCCAATCGAATCTGAATCCAAACCGACATCCTCCCAAAATAGGAACTTTAACATTAAGCTAATTCTTAATCCATTGAGACAACGTCATCTATTTCACAAAGCGTGAAATTTATTACTATATTTACTCTCTAATCACAGATTTGTTGAACATATTCTAAAAACCTAAATTGCATTGTGTTTTATTTTGGTTATCTCCTCAAGGATATCTCAGGAAGCTTCTTTGCCTAATCTACTATAACTAAAACCATTGCTGATTCCAGAGTTTGTTGCATATTAATTTAGAACACATTTTGGAATATTTTCAATTAATTTCCCTTTACGGCCTGGCAATCGTTAATTTGGGCCTTATGTTGGCCACCCCCCACCCCGTCCGAGCGACTCATGTATCCACGAAACTATCAAATCACTACATGCCTCCTTCCTGTAGAAAGATTGAAAGACAGAAAGGGAAACAAAAGCCTTGACCAGGCCTGCGGCTGACCTTGCTCCTTCACTTTCGGCAACAGTTTGTCCAGTACCACCATTTTGCCACTGTTAACTACCAGGTGAATGTTAGTGATGTCAGGTGGGCCAGGTTCAGCTCCGTCAAACAGATAGGGGTGGTTGCAGCACTTGCGCAGTTGCATCAGCATATTCAATAGACGCATTTTGTCCATTTTCCCTGAGGAGTTCAGGATGTCAATATCCTTCATTAATATCCTGGTGTACCTGTCAGCAAGGCCAGGATTAAAACTCATCAGATCAACTTGGAGATAAATTTATTTTTTTAATGGAGCTCAACAGAAAGCAATTACAGCCTAAAATGAATGCTTTGTTCTATAGGTGCCTCGGACAAAGTCTAGGATCCACATTCCAACCCCTCTCACCTACCAGGGAACAGAGTGCTCCATCTAAGCCTCACAGATATAGAAACCCATTTCTTACGACTAATACACACTCAACATTTTGTTCTTTGATATAAAGTACAATTCGTCCCAGGTGGCCAGGGTTTAAAGGGATGGGAATATTCCTTTTCATGTCATTTGGATGCGAGCAATATGAAGTACTCTGGGATTAAGTATTTGTAACGCAGAAACAGGCCACTTCGATCAACAATTCCAGATCAGTGTTCATGATAAGAGTCTCCTCACACCTTCGATTTCTTTTTCCATTCTATGTTTAACAAACTTCCCTAAAATGCATCAATGTCATGCCTCTCCTTGTGGTAGTGAGATCCACACTAACCACTCTGCCACTTTCTTTTTTGAATCTTCTCCTAAATTCCTGTTTGATTTATTATTGACTATTTTATATTTATGGCAGCGATCCTGGCATCTCCGTGAGGCAATGACATTGTGTTACATCGGGTGCAGTTTCATTTTGAAGGGCTTTGCAGCGTTCTCCTTGACCAACTAGATAGACATGGTTAATAAGTTTGGAGGGGACACCTCACTAGTACCTGATCAAGTGGGTATCAATAATGGGCTGCATTGGGGTTTGAAAGGAGAAAGCCCAAAGATGAGAGCAAAGTAGTTTGAAAGCACTGTAACAATCACACTTGAATGGCAATCGTCCAGTCTGAATTCAATGATGATCTTCTGGTTCGGGCAAAAATAATTGAAATGATTGAGGGAAGTTAGAATTCCAAACACAAAAATCTTACAGATCAGACGGAAGCAAGATGGTCAATAGTAGGGAGTCAGCCTATTATTGGTGCATTGGGTAAAATCACACTCGCTTACACTGGTGAATCTATTCCCTTAGTTCTACAAATGCTCTAATTGTTGATTGAAGTGCAGGACAATTTCAATGAGTTTTTGCAAGATGATGCCATACTTCACAATGCAACACATTAAGATTCACAAGTTGTGCACTCGCCATTCTCGTTGCATTTTGCTCAGGCCGACATACATTTTGACTTCCTTTTTTGGCGGCAGGCTCTTTTCTACCTCAGCTTTAATATGTCGGAGGAGGAAGGGTCTCAATACCTAATTCAGGTGGGAATACATGCTTTTTACACACTGCTGATGCCCAAGAAGTTCAAGCAAAATAATGCAATGTTACAAAAGCTGAACTGAACAGTTCTGTGGACTGAAGCACAGGTTAAACAAAAACAGCTGAACGAGCCATGGGTTGAAGCACATCTACAGGTGTGGGCTGAATGTTGACTTGATGAAAACACCTACAACTTCAGATTAGATTGTCAACAGCTTTATTCTGCAACATAACAGATCAGACCTTGGAATCCAACACTTTATGAGAAAATACATTAACCATAGAACCATAGAAAATTACAGCTCAGTAACAGGCCTTTTGGCCCTTCTTGTCTGTGCCAAACCATTTTTTACCTAGTCCCACTGACCTGCACTTGGACTATATCCCTCCACACCCCTCTCATCCATCAACCCGTCCTAGTTTTTCTTAAATGTGAAAAGCATTCACCACTTTACCCGGCAGCTCATTCCACACTCCCAAAACTCTCTGCGTGAAGAAGCCCCCCCTAATATTCCCATTAATCTTTTCTCCTTTCACCCTTAACCCGTGCCCTCTGGTTATATTCTCCCCTAGCCTCAGTGGAAAAAGCCTGCTTGCATTCACTCTATCGATACCCATCAAAATCTTATACACCTCTATCAAATCTCCCCTCATTCTTCTACGCTCCAGGGAATAAAGTTCCAGCCTATTCAATCTCTCTCTGTAACGCATCTTGTCAAGTCCCGGCAACATCCTTGTGAACCTTCTCTGCACTCTTTCAACCTTATTTACATCCTTCCTGTAACTAGGTGACTTTCTTTTGTATATACTTGTAAGAGCTCTTATAGTTTACCCATATATTCCATTTTCAATCAATCTTCTGTGGCCTTTTGCTGGTTTCTCAAACACTCCCAATGCTCAAGCTTGTTACTATTCCTTGTCATATGATAAGCCTCTTCTCTTAATCTAACACAATCGTTAATGCTCTCAATAAGCCACAGATGGATGTTTTTGCAGAGCTTTTATTTCCCAATTTCATTGATAAACATTTAAAGAAAGAATTCAACATTTTCATTGTTCACTATCAACCTTAGCAGGCTCTCCTCTCAAACTTAAAGCCAATTAGATAGGGACAAGATTATTCTTTATGATTTTGGAAATATGTCACTTGCAGACCACCATATGGAATTTAATTGTGATATGAATATTTGCCTGTGGATCTTTTACTATGAGATTACCAATTAACCCTACCTCATTGCACAATACTAGATCAGGGCGGTATGGTGGCTGTGGTTAGCACTACTGCTTCACAGCACCAGGGACCAGGCTTCAATTCTGGCCTTGGGTGACTGTTTTTGGGGAGTTTACATGTTCTCCCCGTGTCTGCGTGGGTTTCCTTTGGGTGCTCCAGTTTCCCCTTTCAGTCTGATGTGCAGGTTAGGTGGATTGGCCATGCTAAATTGCCCCTTAGGTGTCCCAAGATCTGTAGGTTAGTGCGGTAACTAAGTGGGATTAAGGGGATAGTATCCTTAAATTCACTTTCCTCATTCCTCAACAATGTATATTTCTACCACACCTTTAACATAGCTGGCATGGTGGCACAGTGGTTGGCACTCCTGTCTCACAGCGCCAGGGACCCAGGTTCAATTCTGGCCTCGGGTCACTCTCTGTGTGGAGTTTGCGCATTCTCCCCGTGTCTGCTCCGGTTTCCTCCCACATTCCAAAGATGTGCGGTTAGGTTGATTGGCTCTGCTAAATAAACCTTTGGTGTCAGTGGGATTGGCGGGGTAAATCAATCGAGGGATTGTGTTTAGGAGTCCGGGGATAATGATGCAGCTATATAAGATCCTCGTCAGACCCCACTTGGAGTACTGTGCTCAGTTCTGGTCGCCTCATGACAGGAAGGATGTGGAAAAGATTGAAAGGGTGCAGAGGAGATTTACAAGGATGTTGCATGGATAGAGTGGCATGCCTTATGAGGATAGGCTGAGGGAGCGCGGTCTTTTCTCCTTGAAGAGACGAAGGATGAGAAGAGACCAAACAGAGGTGTATAAGATGTTGAGAGGCATAGGTCGGGTGGACTCTCAGAAGCTTTTTCCCAAGGTGGAACTGGCTGCTACGAGGGGACACAGGTTTAAGGTGCTGGGGGATATGTACAGGGGAGATGTTAGGGGTAAGTTTTTCACACAGAGGTTGGTGGGCGAGTGGAATCGGCTGCCGTCAGTGGTGGTGGAGGCGAACTCAATAGGGTATTTTAAGAGACTCCTGGATGAGTACATGGAGCTTAATAGGATGGAGGGTTATAGATCGGTCCAGAAGGTAGGGACGTGTTCGGCACAGCTTGTGGGCCGAAGGGCCTGTTTTGTGCTGTAGTTTTTCTATGTCTGTTCCTAAACATGCGGGGTTGGTGCAGACTTGATGGGCCAAATGCCCTCCTTCTGCACTGTAGGGATTCTATGGTAATAAGATGTCTACAGGATCATCACAGGGGCAATTATCCGACAAATTTGACACCGAGCTTCCAAAAAACCATTGAGAGGTGTCTTAAATAAGGATGAGCTCGAGAGGCAGAGAGATTGAGGGAAATAATTCCAGTCCTTTGGGTTAAACAGCTGAAGGTCGACCATCAGTGATGCACAAATGGAGCAGTGGACAGAACTTGGTTCATGTCAGCAGCAGTTCTGATTAATTGAATCTTCCACGTGGTGCAAGGTGGGAGGCTGTTTAGGAAAATCTCGTGCTAATTAAGGGTTTGAACTAGGGCGGGCGATATTATCGTGGTGGTATTGGTAATATTGAGAATATGGGGTTGGAAACGTAGTTCAGGCTCAATTAGGATATCATAATTGCAAAGAGTTTGGTGAAGCCTCAGACAGACAGTAACCAGACAGAGGTTTGGAGTGAATGGTTAGGAAATGGAGCTTGTAGTGTGAACAGAAGAGGAGATAAATCCGAGTCATTGTAACCTACCATTCCTCCTCTCCCCCAACCCATTTCCGCTTCTGAAATAGTGGATAGACATTTAAGCAAATAAAAATTATTCTATTTCCCTTACACTGCAACTCGCAAAATGTGACAAAAACACTTTAATTTAGCAAGTCTTCCTGATCAGGAAGCAGTTGTACTGGAGATCCAGCATCAATTGAAATGCTCTTATCAAGGTCGGGAGCAGCAATTGGAACAGCCCGTGGGGATGCTTAATGGGCCTTCGCCCATTCAGCATCCCCACGGGCTGTTCCAATTGCCAAGGTCAACTGAGGAGTTCAATATATGGCGACAGAAAAAATAATTGAGAGGAAATGAAGCTGAAGAAATCTCTCCCCCTTCACCATATTATGTAATATCTGAAGTGATTCAAATTATTCAGATCTGGGTAAAATGTCCACCCTAATTAAAAACACCTGTGGTAGTTGCCTACATCGAGTGAAAGGCAATAATTATCTATTCGTGTCATCAATTTCTAAGTTGCCTATTACAGCACCTTAAATGCCATGTTGACTTCAAGCACTATTTACTGAATGCAAGAACACCTGGTAAATGTTCATTTAGCTTTGTGCCCTTTAACATTTCTAATCCATTCTCAGTGGGATGCAGCTGGACTGGGCAGAAACCATTCTCGTTACACGAAAAAAGCCACCACTTAATTCCAGTGGATCGCAGGTAAGTCATGTCTGCAAGAAGTGGTGGCAACTAGAAAATGCTGGAATCCATCAATAAAGAAGAAATAGCAGGCCATCTGGGTAAGAATGGTTCGATTAAGCCGACGCAGCATGGATTCATGAGGGGAAAGTCGTGCTTGACGAACTTGTTGGATTTTTATGAAGATGGGACTAGTGCGGTTGACGGAGGGGAACCGGTGGATGCAGTGTTTTTGGATTTCCAAAAGGCGTTCGATAAGGTGCCTCACAAAAGGTTGCTGAAGAAGGTTGGGTCACACGGAGTTGGGGGTCGGGTGTTAGTGTGGATTGGGGATTAGCTATCCGACAGGAAGCAGAAAGTCGGAATAAATGGGTGCTTTTCTGGTTGGCGGATGGTAACTAGTGGCGTGGCACAGGGATCGGTACTGGGGCCTCAACTATTTACCATTTATATAGACGATCTGGAGGAGGGGACTGAGTGTAGGGTAACAAAGTTTGCTGACGACACAAAGATAAGGGGAAAAGCGTATCGTGTGGAGGGCGTAGAAGGTCTGCAAAGAGATTTGGATTGGCTGAGTGAGTGGGTGAGGATCTGGCAGATGCAGTATAACGTTGACAAATGCGAGGTTATTCACTTTGGAGGAAATAATAGCAAATTGGATTATTATCTCAATGGAAAAAAATTTCAACATGCTACTGTGCAAAGGGACCTGGGGGTCCTTGTGCATGAGACGCAAAAACCGAGTCTGCAGGTGCAGCAGGTGATCAAGAAGGCAAATGGGATGTTGGCCTATATCGCAAGGGGGATAGAATATCAAAGCAGAGATGTATTGCTGCATCTGTACAGGGCATTGGTGAGGCCGCAGCTGGATTACTGTGTGCAGTATTGGTCCCCTTATTTGCGGAAGGATATATGGGTCTTGGAGGGAGTGCAGAGAAGGTTCACCAGGTTGATACCAGAGATGAGGGGTGTTGATTATGAGGAGAGACTGAGCAGATTGGGTTTGTACTCGTTGGAATTTAGAAGGCTGAGGGGGGATCTTATAGAGACCCATAAGATGATGAAGGGGCTGGATAGGGTAGAGGTGGAGAGATTCTTTCCACTTAGAAAGGAAGCTCGAACTAAAGGGCGCAGCCTCAAAATAAAGGGGGGTCAGTTTAGAACAGAGTTGAGGAGGAAATTCTTCACTCAGAGGGTGGGGAATCTCTGGAATTCTCTGCCAACTGAAGTGGTGGAGGCTACCTCGTTGAATATGTTTAAATCACGGATAGATGAATTCCTGATCGGTAAGGGAATTATGGGTTGTCGGGATCAGGCGGGTAAGTGGAACTGATCCACTTCAGATCAGCCATGATCTTATTGAATGGCGGGACAGGCTCGAGGGGCGAGATGGCCTACTCCTACTCCTATTTCTTATGTTCTTATGTTCTTTATCACTTCATAAAAGTCAAATTAATTTGTAATTCACACGCAGTAACTCAAAATTTAACACTGCTCGGGATAAACAGTTCGTAGAATATAGATCCTCAGTTTTTGCCATCACATTTTTAATCAATGAATTAACAGTTCTAAATCTACCAGGGCAAGTCAAAGGCCAGGAATCCTGCGGTGAGTAACTCGCCTCCTTACTCCCCAAAGCTTCTCCACCAGATACAAAGCATAAGTCAGGGGTGTGATGGATACTCTCCATTTGCGTGGATGAGTGCGGCTCCAAGAACAGTCATGAAGTTCAACACCATCCAGGACAAAGCAGCCCACTTGATTGCTGCCCCTTCCACAAACATTCACTCCCTCCACCACCGTTGAACAGTGACAGCCGTGTGTACCATCTACAAGAAGCACTGCAGGAATTAACCAGGATTCCTGAGGTTGCACCTTCCAAACTCTCAGCCACTGCCACCTAGAAGGCCAAGAGCAGCAGGTACCTGGGGACACTACCACCTGGAGGTTTCCCTCCAAGTCACTCACCATCCTGACTTTGGAAACATATCGTTGCTTGTTCACCGTTATTGGGTCAAAAAACCTGGAACCCCTTCCCTAACAGCACTGTGGATGTACCTAGAACTTCAGGGACTGCAGTGGTTCAAGAAGGCAGCTCACCACCACCTTCTGAAGGGCAACTTTGGGATGGCCAATAAATGCTGGTCTAGTCAACGACATCCACACCCAGTAAATGAAGAAGAGAAACCTTGCTGTTTCTTCAAATTAGCCGCAAACACTCTCAAGGCACATCACTTCATCACACAAATATACAACTTTTTGAATAATATTTCTGAGGGCGATGGGCCCGAAATAACTTTGCATTTTAATGACGTACCAGCATCAGAATACAGATAAGATAAGAAGCTTACCATGTGCAATCGCTCAATGAGCTTCTGGTCCCCGAAGCAGTTGTTTGTGTCAAACCAAGAATCAAAGACCTGCAAAGAACAACAAGTGGCTCTAGTCATGCCAAACCCAAACGTTTTAGCATATTGTGTTACTTCCATCAACGCCACATCCAATGGTTTCAATTATTACATTGTTTATCACTAGAAGATCAAGAATGGCAATTTAAAAGGGTAGCTTCCAAATTAGATCGTTCACAAATGATATCATCAAACAGATGCACCGCTGCTCATAACAATTGCAAATCAGTTTCAGCTGGTCAGCATGTGAGCAATTTAACATGGAAAAAAATCATTTTTTCCCTTGGACCACCTACTTCCATCTCTGTAACAAGCTACAGGACACCCACACAGGAAGAATGAGCAGTTAGGCATTCAGTTAGAAACATAGCTTTTCATTCTTGAACAAAAATAAATACTAAAATACTTCTGATAGCTAATTTGTGGATTGAGATAGATATGGATAAAGTAAGCTCTCACGCCAGCCTGCTTTTAATGTAAGTTTAGAATTGTGACACAAGGTGACAGTTTTGCTCAAGGAAACATCAAGCATGTTAAATACGCTTCACAGTGTAAGGCAGATGTGACACTGAGCATCAGGAATGGTCAATAGCAGTTTGAAGGGTTAGAGGAGCAGACATCACCAATTGGACTCTGCATCGGCACACATATGGTGAATATAGTGCTCACAAAATGTGGGCAGGTGGACAAATTAATACATAGACTGCGGCCATTTAGCTACCTGGCTGCTCCCAATGCAAGGAACAATGGTGTCACACAACACCCTCCAGCAAGTTGGACAGCTTCCCCTGACACTAGCTTCAAAAATGAAAAAGACACAACTTTGCAGCATTCTCTCATGCCTTCCAAAAAGAAATAGGTTGAAACACTGTAATTGAACCTTAGACAAACGGTACAGTCACTGTCAAGCTGCTTTTCTCATTACTTACTGCAGACGAATTGAAGACATCCAGGAGGAGGAAGTTGAGCAGAGCCCAGAGTTCTTGCAGGTTGTTCTGAAGTGGTGAACCCGTGAGCAATAATCCATTTGTTGTTTTGAATTCTCTCACTATTTCAGAGAGCTGTAAATTTAGCAGAGTTAAAAACATGACTGTACAAACTGGGTACAAGTTCGAATCATACTACTGGCACAACTGTAGATTCAGACTGCATTTAAAAGTTCGCTGATCTTTTAGGTGTTTATCCGTGTCTGTCATTTCTCCAATGAATTCAGATATAGTGGCACCAAATGCTTTGCATTAGGAAGCAAAAAGCAAGTGTAGTAATAGTCCATCAAGATTACAAACGGGTATCTATAACTTGCAAGACGGGAATATGGAAACTTCCAGAGCCGTCCACAATTGAATGGCATTTCTTTCAAATCGAAGCAATGGTTGTGGAAGGAGCAGCTGGTTAAAAAGCAATGGTTGTGGAAGGGACAGCTGGTTAAAACGCAATGGTTGTGGAAGGAGCAGCTGGTTAAAAAGCAATGGTTGTGGAAGGGGCAGCTGGTTAAAAAGCAATGGTTGTGGAAGGGGCAGCTGGTTAAAAAGCAATGGTTGTGGAAGGAGCAGCTGGTTAAAAAGCAATGGTTGTGGAAGGGAGCAGCTGGTTAAAAAGCAATGGTTGTGGAAGGGGCAGCTGGTTAAAAAGCAATGGTTGTGGAAGGGGCAGCTGGTTAAAAAGCAATGGTTGTGGAAGGAGCAGCTGGTTAAAAGGCAATGGTTGTGGAAGGGAAAGCTGGTTAAAAAGCAATGGTTGTGGAAGGAGCAGCTGGTTAAAAAACAATGGTTGTTGAAGGAGCAGCTGGTTAAAAAGCAATGGTTGTGGAAGGGACAGCTGGTTAAAAAGCAATGGTTGTCGAAGGAGCAGCTGGTTAAAAAGCAATGGTTGTGGAAGGAGCAGCTGGTTAAAAAGCAATGGTTGTGGAAGGGGCAGCTGGTTAAAAAGCAATGGTTGTGAAAGGAGCAGCTGGTTAAAAAGCAATGGTTGTGGAAGGAGCAGCTGGTTAAAAAGCTTTTAAAACAAGAGCACACTACAGTCTGAATCAGCAGATCTGACCTTTGATTTTCAATTCAAAAATTTCCACTCCACTCTTCCACTAGTGTTAAAACACAGAGATTAACTATCGAGCCTCAATAATTGATGGTGCAATAACTTTCCCAGACGTTTCTGAACCCCTGGAGTAATTTGGTTGAATATGGCACAGCGGTTCGCACTGGTGCATCACAGCAACAGGGACCAAAGAACAAAGAACAATACAGCACAGGAACAGGCCTTTCGGCCCTCCAAGCCCGCGCCGCTCCCCGGTCCAGGATTGAATCCTGAATCCAGGATCCCCGCCCAATTTTCCAGCCTATCTACATCCTGATATCCTATCCACCGAGCTGTCCCTCACAGCTACGATGCTTTGTTCATCACAACCTATTAACTCACCCCCACCCCCCCATTCCAGACCATGTGATCTCCAGGGAGAGGCGAAAACCCAGAGTGAAAACCCCAGGGCCAATATGGGGGGAAAAATCTGGGAAATTCCTCTCCGACCCCCTGTGGCGATCGAAACGAGTCCAGGAGATCACACTGGCCCTGATCAGAAAATGCTTCCCAACCCTATTCATTTCCACTTCTGCTTTACGAACACCATCTGAATTCCCTGCCCCCGAGACAGGTTCCCAACTATCCGCAGTCTCGCTCTGTACTGGCACCAGCAAGATGATCATAGAATGAAGCCTTGAAACGAGAAACAAAGAACAATTAGCACGCGCCGCTCCCTGATCCAAACTAGACCACTCTTTTGTATCCCTCCATACCCACTCCGTTCATATAGCTGTCTAGATAAGTCTCAAACGTTCCCAGTGTGTCCGCCTCCACCACCTTGCCCGGCAACACATTCCAGGCCCCCACGAACCTCTGTGTAAAATATGTCCTTCTGATATCTGTGTTAAACCTCCCCCCCTCACCTTGAACCTATGACCCCTCGTGAACGTCACCACCGACCCGGGGAAAAGCTTCCTACCGTTCACCCTATCTATGCCTTTCATAATTTTATACACCTCTATTAAGTCTCCCCTCATCCTCCGTCTTTCCAAGGAGAACAACCCCAGTTTCCCCAATCTCTCCTCATAACCAAGCCCCTCCATACCAGGCAACATCCTGGTAAACCTCCTCTGTCCTCTCTCCAAAGCCTCCATGTCCTTCTGGTAGTGTGGCGACCAGAACTGGACGCAGTATTCCAAATGCGGCCGAACCAACGTTCTATACATCTGCAACATCAGACCCCAACTTTTATACTCTATGCCCCGTCCTATAAAGGCAAGCATGCCATATGCCTTCTTCACCAGCTTCTCCACCTGTGACGTCACCTTCAAAGATCTGTGGACTTGCACACCCAGGTCCCTCTGCGTCTCTACACCCTTTATGGTTCTTCCATTTATCGTGTAGCTCCTCCCTACATTATTCCCACCAAAATGCATCACTTCGCATTCATCAGGATTGAACTCCATCTGCCTTTTCTTTGCCCAAATTTCCAGCCTATCGATATCCTTCTGTAGCCTCTGACAATGTTCCTCACTATCTGCAAGTCCTGCCAGTTTTGTGTCGTCCGCAAACTTACTGATCACCCCAGTTACTCCTTCTTCCAGATCATTTATATAAATCACAAACAGCAGAGGTCCCAATACAGAGCCCTGCGGAACACCACTAGTCACAGGCCTCCAGCCGGAAAAAGACCCTTGCACTACCACCCTCTGTCTTCTATGACCAAGCCAGTTCTCAGTGTTTGATTTCCGGCTTCGGTAACTGTGTGGAGTCTACATGTTCTTCCCATGTCTGTGTGGGTTTACTCCAGGTGCTCCGGTTTCCTCCCACAGTCCGAAAGACATGCTGGTTAGGGTGCATTGGCTGTGCTAAATTCTCCCTCATTGTACCCGAACAGGCGCCAGAGTGTGGCGACCAGGGGATTTTCACAGTAGCTTCATTACAGTGTTAATGTAAGCCGACTTCTGACACTGATAAACTTTAACTTAAAAAAATATTTGTCTGCATTGGATTGTGAGATTAAAGCGCTCCTTTCCTCAAGATTCGCATTCCATCTGTGACAATAAATAACCCTTTTAATTTAGCTCTTAAAGCTTTGATGGAAGTGCGAAGGAACAGTGAAAGCAGCAAATAACAATTATATTCACCATTAGTACTCAAAATGTATCATTTTCCTTCATTTCAAAATCTCTATTCCTGGATTTCCCTCCTACCTTTTTTTTCCAAGCTTCCTGTCCTTCGTTATCTCATTCACCAGAGAACAGTCACTTCCATCCACACTGAATTATTTTTTACTGTTCTTTGCCACTCCGTCTTACCCCGTCTTTGCATTCCCCTCTCCAGGGGAACAGAGTGCAGCAAACTTCTGTGCCTCATTTTCTGTCTGGTCCCACACATAACTGCACCTTGCTCAAAAATAACCTCACTCCATGATATATAACCGAGAATGTGACACATGGTTTACAAAGTTTTAAAGTTTATTTATTAGTGGCACAAGTAGGCTTACGTTAACACTGCAATGAAGTTACTCTGAAAATCCACTCGTCGCCACACTTCGGTACACTGAGAATTTAGCACGGCCAAAGCACCAAACCAGCAATTTTTTTGGACTGTGGTAGGAAACCGGGGCACCCGGAGGAAACCCACGCAAACACGGGGAGAAAGTGTAAACTCCAAAAACACGATGACCCAAGCTGGGAATCGAACTTAGGTCGCTGGCGCTGTGAGGCAGCAGTGCGAACCATCGAGCTACCATGTCGCCCCCTGTTCATGCCCCCATGCTACAAATCAAGCCTGCGTTTCTCCCCAATTCACCTGAAGATGAGGCAAAAAATGTAGCATTCACGACAATGGTAGCCATTAACTCTGGTGGTAATGGACGGGATGGGGAAGAGAGCAGAGTAAATGAAGGGGAAACAAACCTTGGATTTCTCATTTTTGATCCATTCGGCTTCATCTATAACCAGATATCGCCAATTAAATATTTTGAAAACAGATTTCTCCCTGATGAGCACTTCATACGACGTCACACAGACATCCCACTCTCCAGGAAGGAGGACATCTCTGATGAAAGCTGCCTGATGAAGTAAGAAGTGGGTTACATTTCAGTTTTCCAAACACCAGAAATTTATTTTTCTGGAATACAATTTGGATGCATCAGAAACAGATCTGATTACAGGCATTAATCAGACAAATTTAGCTGAATAAAACACTGACGTTGGGGTTTTCCAGCCCCGCCAGCAGTGAGCAGTGTCAAGGGCAGGACGGGGAAAGGTGGAGAGCGGCCAAAGGGCAATTGGCTCTTGGCAACTCTCCAAACCCTAGAATCCCTACAGTGCAGGAAGAGGCCATTCGGCCCATTGAGTCTGCACGGACCACAATCCCACCCAGGCCCTATTCTCCAAACCATAGAATCCCTACAGTGCAGGAAGAGGCCATTCGGCCCATTGAGTCTGCACCGACCACAATCCCACCCAGGCCCTATTCTCCAAACCATAGAATCCCTACAGTGCAGGAAGAGGCCATTCGGCCCATTGAGTCTGCACCGACCACAATCCCACCCAGGTCCTATTCTCCAAACCATAGAATCCCTACAGTGCAGGAAGAGGCCATACGGCCCCTTGAGTCTGCACCGACCACAATCCCACCCAGGCCCTATTCTCCAAACCATAGAATCACTCTCTGTCTGGAGCTCGCTCTGTCTGTCTCTCACCCCCTCTCTCCCTTTCTTTCTATTTCATGGCCTCCTCGATCTTTTTCCAGCTCTCCCTCTCTGTCGTCCAGAAGATGAAATCTCCTATTACTGGAGCGGACTCAGTCCATCGGAATCTAGTGGCTTATAGATGCAGAATTTTAACTGCAGGATCTATGGGACTGTATTAGTTAGAATAGAATAGAATAGAATCCCTATAGTGCAGAAGGAGGCCATTCGGCCCATCGAGACTGCACTGACCGCAATCCCACCCAGGCCTTATTGCCGTAACTCCACATATTTATCCTGTTAACCACCCCCCCCCCGACCCTAGGGTTAATTTAGCATGGCCAATCAACCTCACCTGCACTTCTTTGGACTGTGAGACTTCTGACGAAGGAGCAGCGCTCCGAAAGCGAAAGGCATTTGCTACCAAATAAACCTGTTGGACTTTAACCTGGTGTTGTTAAAACTCTTGCTGTGAGGCAGCAGTGCTAACCACTGTGCCGCCACTTCAAGATGTTCCAGCGCAGCACACGATTTTCCCTGCCACTGATGGGGCTGGAAAATCCCGCCCAGAGTGTTGCAAAGCAAGGAGAGAGCAATAAATTACTATATAATTGAACATGTTTGCAAATCTACACTCAAACGTTGTATGCATGGCAAATCTCGGATTTTAGTTCCGCAGAGCAAAGAAAAGCTGATCTCCAAAGCCAGTCTGAAGGAACCTTGAGGGCTGACGTTAACACTGGCGACAGATCCATTCTCCGCATGCATGTTGAAAACATGTTTTTGAGAGAGTCGACGAAAGTAAATTCAATCCAGTGAAAGGCAGGATTAATATTAAAGATTGAACAATGGCCAAATACAACATTTCAATTTGTTAAGTCCAAATTTATTAAAATTGTATCCCAGGTTTCATGAGTCCTTCATTTATTGTACTTTTATGACACAAAGTGCTTGTTCACACAACTGCAATGCTCGTGGTTATTTATTCAGCAATTTAAACAAGGTCATAGAGGTTTACAGCATGGAAAAAGCCCCTTCAGCCCAACCTGTCAATGCTGCTCTTTTTTTAAAACCACTTAACTAGTCCCAATTGCCCGCGTTTGGCCCATATCCCTCCATACCCATCTTACTGTCTAAATGCTTTTTAAAAAAAACAAAATTGTACCCGCCTCTATTACTACCTCTGGCAGCTTGTTCCAGACTTTCACCACCCTCAGTGAAAAAGTTGCCCCTCTGGACCCTTTCCTATCTCTTCCCTCTCAGCTTCAACCTACGACCTCTAGTTTGACTCCCCTACCTTTGGGAGATATTCCAAGATTTGCCGTTATGGTTTATGGGTCAGTGTTTAGTTGTAAAAAGAATCTTGCTCCCCCGTGAATGAACTGACTCTCTCGCGACTTGCCCAACAGATGCTGTCTGTCCTTTGGTACCTCACCCTTGCAGCTTTTTCACACACAAGTTTTGACAGCAAGTGCCTGCGGATTACTTAATTCCTATTTGGTAAATGACAGATGTCGAGAGAGCAACCAGCTTTAAGAATCCTGCCTGTTTCTTATTGTTCCAATGCTGGGGCAGCAAGGGTAGTTGTACTTTCCCACTGGGGTCGGCCAACATGTGGCAGGAGATCCAACAAGCACTGCAAGGATTACTTCCACAACGTGCAATGCATTTTCAAATTAAACTCCATGCATCAGCTGTATTTTCCAACAGTATTTTTGGGAACATAAAACGCAGTTCTTACCCTTTGATCCTTGTCACCTATTAAACAAATAGCTCGAAGAGTCGGTATCCATCTTTTGAACTCAAGCATCCAGTTGTGCAGTGTAGACTTGGGGACTAGAACCAAGTGAGGTCCAGGAATGTTTATATAATGTTTCATGTACCCAAGAAGAGCAATAGTTTGCAAAGTCTTCCCGAGACCCTGTTAAACATAGTAAAACAATTAATTCTCTTAGAATCAAAGACTGTTTTTTCATCAGTTGAAGCATTTCTGAAATGTACTGGAAGAAACCATTCGCCCCATCAAGTTTGTTCTGCAATTTAATTCGATCATAGCTTATCTACATCGTAACTCCATTTATCTGCCTTGGTTCCATTTCCCTTCACACTAATCTAACAAAAACCTTCGTCTCAGTTTTGACATTTCCAGACTAACCATAACCATTTATAAAATAAAAAGCTAGGTTTTGGCAGGAAGGAGGAGAAAACAAACGTTCCAGGTTTCCGCTAATCTTTGAATGGTACACCCTCGAACATCCGGGAGAAGATACTTGTTCCCTATTTAGAAACATCGAAGATAGGAGCAGGAGGAGGCCATTTAGCCCTTCGAGCCTGCTCCGCCATTCATTACGATCATGTCGGATAATCCAACTCAATAGCCTCATCCTGCTCCCCCCCCCAATAACTTTTGATCCCATTCACCCCAAGTGCTTTACCGTGCCGCCTCGTGAATACATATAATGAATGCTTCACCCCGTTTTGAACCGGGAACCTTTCACGTGAGGCGAACGTGATAACCAGTACACTACAGAGACAATTATCTTATGAAATCCTTTAAACTAAACATCTCACATGCCTACACCATACAATTGTTATGTCTACAATCAATGTGTATTCATACCGTTTCATCTGCCAGGATACCATTAATGCCATTCTCAGATAAAGAAATTAGCCAATTCAGTCCACCGATCTGAGAGTCGCGGAGTTTCCCTCCTTTTACATCTGTGGAAGAGACCCCAAACATTTAGAGCCTTCAACCGTTGCAAGAGTCTGCACAGAATACAGCTCAAGGGGAAATGAAATCAGTGCCATGGCCAAAAGGAAAAGTATTACTGTCTCAGGAACCATTGAACTGAAAGCACCAAGATAGCTTGAGACAACAAAAAGCAAGCACCACAATCCATTTGGTATTAGGGTCTCAATGTTTGCATGAAGAATGTCAGCGTTCAGACGCAGGCTCCAAAACAAAGGTGGTCATTTTCACCACGACTACTACCAATCTATAGCAGCTAAATTGACCAATAAAACAAGGCCAAAGTATATACAGAAAAATAAACTGTTAAACAGAGCACCTAAGCTTCACTAAGGCAAGTATGAGCAAGATTGGGAGGGCAGAGAGAAGTATTGATGGTGAGCAACCAGTTTACTGGGCTTTGACTGCTTTGTAAGAAATCATTGCATGGACATTACTGGGATTTTTAATATGTTATGAGTATTTGGAGCATTGCGTGCAGTTCTGGTCATCACACTACCAGAAGGACGTGGAAGCTTTGGAGAGATTGCAAAGCAGGTTCACCAGGATGTTGCCTGGTCTCAAGGGTGTTGGCTATGAGGAGAGGTTGAATAAACTAGGACTGTTTTCATTGGAAAGACAGAGGCTGAGGATAGACCTGATAGAGGTGGACAAAATGATGAGAGGCATAGGCAGGGTGGATAGTCAGAAGCTTTTTTCCAAGGGTGGAAGTGTTAATTACAAGGGGGCGCACGTTCAAGGTGAGAGGGATAAAATTTAAGGGAGATGTGTGGGGCAAGTTTCTCACAGAGTGGTGGGTGCCTGGAATGCACTACCAGGGGAGGTGAGGGAAGCAGGCACATTAGCAACATTTAAGAGGCATCTCAACGGGTAAATGAATAGGGAGGGAATAGAGCGATACAGACCCAAATAAGGACAGGAGGGTTTTTCTTTATTTGAGTAAGGGCATCATGATTGGCACAGGCTGGGAGGGCTGGAGGGCCTGTCTTGTGCTGTACTTTTCTTTGTTCTTTGATTGGGGAAATGCCATTTGGGAGAACAGATCATTCAGCTCACCATTTCATAGGGGAAGGAACTGATTATACATGACTCTCAACACCAAAAGGACAGCATGTTACATGTACGCAATCTGTATGATAATCCAATTATTCCTCATGAAAACAGATGGTTCCTTTACATGTGGCGCACACTAACATGTTAAAATGGCTGCTGGGACCCCATGAAAAATATGTTGCAACAGTTTCTACTCAGTTCCTTGGGAGCGCACTGGTTGAGAGGGCAAAGCTGATCAAAACAAAGAGCAAGGTGAAATGCTGAGATATGAAACACATGTCATACTGGCATGAGGGAGATCTTTCAGCTTTCCCCTGAATTTTATTCATGCTGAATCTGACCTCAAAATACTCAATATCGACAATATCCAGTCAGAAAATATGATGTCAGATTACAAGTTAGGCTGGAGTGAGTCCGTGGTGTCTGTCAGCATTAGTAGGTTGTTCCATTCAAAAGACCACTTATGCCAATAAACACAGCCAATTAAACCAGGAGAACGGGAGGTGCTGTTTTTTGGAGATTTAATTACAACAGTCTCAAATGTCCCACAAGTCTAATTGTGACAAAATTGAATACTGCACATCGATGAATGGTGACTGAAAATGTGAAAGCAATTGGGAAAAGGTAGTGAAAACTGAGCTACATTAACTCATGTATGAAATAATGAATAAAATGGCTTTACGCACATGATGGGGATTCTTCAAACCTTGTGCAGACATTGGTTGTCTTGCTGTTTTCTGACAGTAGATCTTCATCCTCTTCCTGTTCCGTACGACGATGCCGATAGCTAAGAATTAAAAGTGAATTGTTTTGTGCGGGGGGTTACTATTACTTTCCAAACCATTTTAAAAGAGCTGTTACTGCAGTCAATTTCAAATCCACAATCACTTCAGAATAAACAGCACCGTACAAATTATTTTGGAGATTGTGCATCACTTTTGTGATGAAGATTAGTACATAGAATCCTAAAGTGCAGAAAGAGGCCATTTGGCCCATGGAGTCTGCACCGGCCTCAATCCCACCCAGACCCTATCCCCATAATGCCATTCATGTACCCTCGCTAGTTCCCCTGACACTAAGGGGCAATTTAGCATGCCCAATTCACCTAACCCTAATCTTTGGACTGCGGGATGAAACCGGAGCACCCGGAGGAAACCCACGCAGACATGGGGAGAATGAGCAAACTCTATACAGACAGTGACCCAAGCCGGGAATCGATCCAGGGTCCCGGGCGCTGTGGGGCAGCAGTGCTAACCACTGCCACACTACCACCCTAACTACTGTGCCACCGTGCCCTACGTACAGCATGTTATTGAACTAAGATTCAAAATTGCAATTAATGCAGGTGGCCATTGTTTTAATTTAAAGTTGATTCCAAACATAAACTTTGAAATCTACTGTTATGTAAATACTCTCCGAAGACCCTGGTAGATTACACAGCATATTAGTACTTTTTAATTTAATTCGGAAGTTACACATGTATAGTCTTTTGTGCCAATAGTTGTCAACAGACTCTTCAATCATATATGTGACACATGTAATAACATCCGTGTTTTAATGCAAGGTTGACAGGAATTCCACGCCTGTTATACGGATGCAGGATATTTGAACACTTGGTGACGAAGATGTTGTTTCAACTTTAAAAAGGCAGAGAAAAGGTGTCGGCCATGCAACCTCAGACATCTGTTTATTCAATTAAATCATGCCTGCTGTTGCTTCATATCACTTGATAGTGCAGCCAACAAAGAAAAAAATCCATTCAGAAAATTTAACACCCACAGCCATTTGGGGCAGACCTTTCCACCAAGTGGAACTAAATAGCCCTCACTTTCAATCCTAACTAACCTCGTTCTAATATTAAGATGTGCCCCTTGAACCAGATTTCCCTCAAAAGAAATTAGTCTCTGTATCTCCCCTCTCAATCCCCTAATCATTTTAAACACCTCAATTTGGTCACTCTATAATACTCTAAACTCAACGGAATGAAATCCAGATTTACGGAACATGTTATGTTCTCATAACCTGACACTAAGACCAGATAGCATTCCGGTGCCAGACCAATATTACTTTCCTGAGGTTCGTTGCCCAGAACCAAAGGCAGTACTCCAGCTGAGGTTTGACCAAGGCTCTGTACAACTTCCTCATTTTTTCATCCCAATCTATTTTGAGATAAATGCAATCTTCCTCTTAGCATATTGAATTATCTTTTGTAACAGCGCAGTAATATCATGTTATTTGTATATATGGAAACTCAAATCTCTTTTGCTCCTCCACAACTAATCTCTCTTGTCGAAAACACTTAGATTTGCCTTTCTCAGTTCCAAAGTGGGTGGCCTCACACTTCTCCACACTGAACTACATTTGCCACAGCTTTGCCCACTCACTGGGCTATGCCCTCTTTGCAACTCCATCATATGATCCCAATTTGTGGTTGCTCCTAACCCAGTCTGCAAATTTGGATGAAGCAGTAAAGAGTTATATCCAAATCACTGAAAGCCGAGGCCGCAAAACCTCAAGGAGGAATGAAAGCTTTACTTCCACCATTCTACTTTGACCCCAACATTAACGCCTCTTTGGCCTTCAAACGCCAGGAACAGTTTCCAAGTTGAAATCTCTCAGAATTTGCATCATGAATCCAAAAACACATTGCCTGGAATATATCTTACTCTCCAACCGACAGAAGCGTCTGTTTCTCATCTTTCTTTAATCGAGGACGCCCGGGTTTCATCTTTAAAGGAGACTTTGGAGTTTTCTGTGCAGCAGGTTGGATAAAGTGGGCAAAAAGCTCGGTCTGTTGCAGCAGATAATCAAATCTGTCGAACAAGAAAAAAAAATGTTAATAAGAAAATAAAGCATTGAGAATTAACGTGACAAGAGTGTGCAAACACATCTCATTTAATCTACAGTCAGTCTACAGTTCTCCTTGTGGGGGCTGCAGATTTGTTTTTATTGAGACATAATAGTACGTGTCTTTCGAAAACAGCCTTTCACCTGGTATTACTTTGTAAATTGGGCAACTGAGTAACATTTGGGTGAGGTGGGGAAAGAAGAATAAAGACAACCCTCTCTGCTGTGGGGCTATTAAATCATTCCCACTGTAATTGAGATTTCACTTTGTGCTAGTAAATTCAAAAATGCTCTTCAAACACAACCTCTATTTCTACATACAGGATAGTACACAAATGTGTATAGTACTATACGTGACAGCCTCAAATTTAGCACTGTTCATGTTTAACTCTGTATAAAAAAGTGTTAAAAGCACAAGTTAGTCGAATGTTTGTGTGGGCAAGAGGAGGACGCTTGGTGGTTAAAATCTGATGGTAAAAGCAGCCATTTATCGACCACAATATTTCTGAAATAGCTTAGTAGAGAATAACCTCTATTCTATAGCATTTCCAATGGTTTGCTGCCACTACCCTGAAGCTAAAATTGCTCCATTTGCTCAGAGGATATTGCGAAACCAAAGCAACAGTGTCCAAGTTTAAAAAGTCAACACCTGTTCAATTTTGAGAGATTAAAAATATGATTCGTTCCATCCATGAAGCACTGGGGAATATTTATACAGTTTATATTTATACAGTTGAACAATGCAAAATGACAACTGATTGCTGATTTGAAAAGGCCACAACTCCACTTATCGCACCCCACAAAAAGGAGGGTCATGGGACGTGGGCATCACTCGCTAGACCGGCATCCATTACCCTCAAGGTGGGGGTGGTGAGCAGCCTTCTTGAACAGCTGCAGTCTGTATGGTACGTACACCAACAATGGACGGGGAAATTGAGTTGAAGCCAAAGATCAGCCATGATCAAACTGAATGGCAGAGCAGGCTCGAAGAGCCATGTGGTCTACTCTTGCCCCTCCTAGTGTTGTCTTCCATCTGCTGTCCTTGTTGTTCTAGGTGTTAGAGGTCATGGATTTGGAAGGTGCTGCCAAAGGAGCCTTGAAAAGATACTGTCGTGCATCTTGCGTATGGTTCACACTGCAGCCAATTTATGGGTGGTGAATGGAGTGACAATCAAGTGGCTGCTTTGCCTTGGAAGGTGCTGAGTTTCTTGAATGTTGTTGGGACTGCACTCATCCAGACAAATGAAGGATATTCCTTCACACATCTGACTCCTGCCAACGGATTATGGGTAGGTTTTGGGGATTTCAGTGGTGGGTCATTCGCCATAGAATTCCCAGCCTCTGACCTACTCTTGTAGCTCTCAGCAATTATCTCCTCAGTTCAGTTTCTGGTCAATGGTAACCCCCAGAATGTTGATGGCGGAAGATTCAACAATGGTAAAGCGGCTGATTATTAAGCGGGAAAATGGCTCGAGTCTCTCTTGTTGGAGATGGTCATTGCCTGGCACTCGGGTGGTACACAAGTGATTTGCCACTTGTCAGTCCAAGCCCGAACATTATCCAGGTCTTGCTGCGTGCAAGAACAGGCTGCTTCGATATCTGAGGAGCTGCAAACTATACAAAACGTAGTGCAATTCTCATCTGTAAACACCCTTACTTCCGACCTTATGATGAAGCAGCTGAAAAAGTTTGGGCCTCGGGCACGACCCTGAGGAACTCCTACAATCATGTCTTGGGGCTGAGATGATTGGCCTCCAACATTTACAACCATCTTCTTTTGTGTGAGGTATGACTCCAGCCAGTGGACAGCTTTCCTGATTCCCACTGAGTTCAATTTTGCTCGGTCTTCTTGATGCCACACTTAGTCAAATATCCCCTCAATGTCATGGACGGCCATTCACCTCACTGCCACAACACAAATAGGACACAAAACCTCTGCTTAGTTTAAAGCATCCCAACACAAGGAACGGGGAAATATCAATCAACTTTAAAAGGCCACTACTTACTGAAGAAGCATATATCTCACCTATCAGTTATGGTTGCCACATTATCATAGTCTTCTTAGGACATTATCATTGCTGATCTAACAATAGTTTGATCCTTCTGTAAGTTGGCCATATTCTAAGTTATCTAATATTGAATTATGTGCATCATTCAGCGAATGAAAGACTGCAATTGCCAGTACCAGCTTTCAAAAATGGGACTAACCACCCTGTGAAGTCAGGATACTGAAATTCGTCCGAAGGAAATTCAGGCTGAAAGTATTGCGAATCAGCACTGATGGACGAGGATTAAATGGGCTCCTGCTCTAAAAGATGGAGCGGGAAAGCTGAAAATGTTAAAACAAGACCAGCACCCTCGAGCAAAGCTGTACTTTCTCTGGGTGGTGGCAGTGACGCACAGCTGGTTCCCCCAAGATGATAACCTAATCAATTCTAATTTGTTAACTATTTGATCCAAATTAAAATGAATGTAAAGCAAAGAGACTTTCCATGTATGAATGAATTACAATACTATGTACAAATGAAAATAATTTTAACAAATGCTTCCTTTACTTATTTACCATTTTTTCTTCATCGGCCGGATCCTCCTCTTTCACCTCTGGCTTCGGCACTTTGAATATAAATGCTGCATCAACACTGTCCATCTAGTACAGAAAACATTAGATGAATAGTCAATGAACAGGTCTATAACAAACAGAAACTTGCAGAGTGGAAAATGTATTCATCCAAATGACACTGCATTATAAATATTACACCCGCTGAATTTTCATTTATCAGGTGGACTTCCAAGCTGAAAAATGCACGTTCCACACAGGACCAATGCTATTTGGTACCGAGGGAATGTTCTCTCTCCCTTTAAATTGGGTAAAGTAGATGTCGGGTTTGCCTAAGAAAATGACTAAGACAATAAAATCAGCTTTTGTCTTGAGAATGAATCTTGATTCAAAACCCTATTTTGCCAAATCTCTAATCTCAAAGGGTAGAGATTAAAAAAAGCAAATAATTATATTTCTATAGTACCTTTCATGACCTCAATACTCTGTATTAACTGAGTGATAAATACGATGTTGAGATGCCGGCGTTGGACTGGGGTAAGCACAGTAAGAAGTCTCAACACCAGGAGTTAAAGTCCAACAGGTTTATTTGGTAGCACAAGCCACAGGCTTTTAGAGCGTTGCTCCTTCATCAGGTGAGTGCGAGTTCTTTTCACAAAAAGGGCATATAAAGACTCAAACTCAATTTACAAAATAATGGTTGGAATGCGAGTCTTTACAGGTAATCAATTCTTAAAGGTAGAGACAGTGTGAGTGGAGAGGGGGTTTAAGCCTGTTGTTGTGAGACTTCTTACTGTGGTAAATACGAGCAGGACACAGGACACTTCAAAATGCTGCCCTGGGTACCTTTATACCGGAACAAGAGGGAAGAATCGGTTGTGTCTCATCCGAAAGGCGGCACCTTTGACAATATAGTACTTTGTCGTAGTGTCAATCTGGATTTCTAGTCTGAAGTCACAGGAGTGGTATTTGAACCCATAACCACCTGAGTCAGAGGTGAGAATGCTACCAACTACGTTGCGCCTAATGAGAAACATGAACTTACAATAGGCATTTCATAATGGTTCATCTCATCTCCCCAGCAAACTGCCGCTATCGGTCGTCAGGTCCAACATTATTTTGTCATTACAGGTGACAAGAAACAATACATTCAGTCCAATTGGCCTCTGCGTAATTACCAGGCCCTCCATCCATCAGTCTTTCCTTTTCTCGAGAAAATAAGCCCAGTCTTTCCTGATACAGGATAGCCTCTCAGTTGTACTATCACCCTTGTCAATCTTCTCTTTCACATCTTTGCATCCTTTTTATAATTTGGAAGCCAAAACTGCACAGAGTACATCAATGTGTGGTTTAACCACCTTTAACATAGAAACAATCTCCAAAATACTCCACAGGACTGGTCTAAAAATATTTAACACTGAGCCACAAGTTATATTAGTGCAGATGTGGTCAAACTGGTAAGTTTTAAAGTGGGGAGAGGTTTCGGAAGAGTATTCCAAACGTAGGGCTTAGGCAGCTGAAGGCAATTTATCAACGTCACAAGTAGGCTTACATTAACACTGCAATGAAGTTACTTTGAAAATCACCTAGTCGCCACTTAGGGAGAATTTAGCACGACCAATGCCCCTAACCAGCATGTCTTTTGGACTGTGGGAGGAAACTGGAGCAGCCGGAAGAAAACCACGCAGACAGGGGGAAAATGTGCAAAGTCCACACAGACAGTGAGTGACGCAAGTCGGGAATCAAACCCGGGTCCCTGGTGCTGTGAGGCAGCAGTGCTCACCACTGTGCAGAGAGGGGAGTGAAGGGGAGAGTGGAGGGGGGAGGAGGGGGGAAAGACCGGGGGAGGTTGGCCAGCCCCGCCCACCGGACCGTTACGAGGCAACGGTGAGGGGGGGGCGGGTGGGAGGGGGGAGTGGAGGAGGGGAGGGGAGGGGGGAGAGGAGGGGGAGCGGAGGGGGAGGGGAGGGGGGAGGGGAGGGGGAGTGGAGAGGCGGAGGGGAGGGGGGAGAGGAGGGGGGAGGAGAGGGGGTGGAGGGGGGAGGGGAGGGGGTGAGGGGGAGGGGAGGGGGTGGAGGGGGGTGGAGGGGGGGAGGGGAGGGGGAAGGAGAGGAGGGGGGAGGGGAGGGGGGAGGTGGGGGGGAGGGGGAGGGGAGGGGGGAGGGGGAGGGGAGGGAGAGAGGAGGGGGAGGGGGAGAAGAGGGGGGGAGGGGAAGAGGAGGGGGGAGGGGGAGAGGAGGGGGGGATGGGGGGAGGGGAAGGGGTGGAGGGGGGAGGAGAGGCGAGGAGGGGAGGGGCAGGTGATGGGAGGGGGAGTGGGACGGGGGAGGGGGCAGGGGGTAGGATGGAAGGGGAGGGGGAAGGGAGGGGGAGGAGGGAGGGGAGGGACTGGGGGTCTCGCCAGCCCCGCCCACTGGATCGTTACGAGGCAACAGTGGGGGGGTGGGACCGGGGGGGGGGAAAGGAGAGGGGTGGTGAGGGGGGTGTGGGGGGGTGGGAAAGGAGGAGGGGGGAGGGAGTGGAGTGGTAGGGGGGAGTGGAGTGGAAGGGGGAGGGGAGTGGGAGGGAGAGGGGGAGGGGAGTGGGAGGGGGAGAGGGTGGGGGGAAGGAGGGGAAGGCGGGAGGCAGGTGGGGAAGGGGAGGGGGAAGGGGAGGAGGGAGGGGGAGGAAGGAGGAGGGGGGGAAGGGGAATGGGGAGGGAGGGGGTAAAGGGAGGGAGTGGGAGGGGGAAGGGGGAGGGGAGGGGGGAGGGGGGAGGGGGAGGAAGTGGGGAAGAAGGGGAAGGGGGAGGTGGGGAGGTTGGAAGGAGAGGGGGAAGCGGAGGGGGGCATGAGGAGGAGGGAGGGGGAAGAGGGGGGAAGGGGAAGAGGGGGAACTGGGAAGAAGGGGGGAAGGGGGTGGGGGAGGGGAAGGGGATGGGGGAGGAAAGGGGTAAGAGGAGGAAGGGGGGTGGCGGGTGGGGAAGGGGAGGGGGGTATGGGGAGGGGGAGTGTGTAGGAAGGGGAAGGGGAGAAGAGGGGAAGGGGAATGGGGGGAGGGAGTCTGGGAGGGGGGAAGGGGAGGGAGGGGGAGGGGGGTAGAGGAGGGAGAGGGAGGGGTAAGGGGAATGGGTGGAGGGAGGGTGGGAGGGGGAAGGGGAGGGCGAAGGGGGGACGGGGAAAGGGTAAGGGACGGGGAAGGGTACGGGGGAAGGGGAGGGGGCGGGGGAGCGGACGGGGGGGAGGGGACGGGGGAGGGGAGGGGATGGGGGAGGGGACGGGGTTGGGGAGGGGATGGGGGGGAGGGGGAGGAAGGGGGGAAAAGGGGAGGGAGAGGAGGGAGGAGATGGGGAGGGGGGAAAAAGAGAGGGGGGAAGGGGAGGGAGGCATGAGGAGGAGGGAGGAGGCAAAGAGGGGGGGAAGGGGAAGGGGGGAAGGGGGAAGCGGGGGGGAAGGGGGGCGGGGGGTGGGGAACGGGATGGGGGAGGGGGAGCAAGGGGGAAGGGGAAGGGGGAGGGGGAGCTTAGGGGGAGGGGGAATGGGGAAGGGGAATGGGGGAGAGAGGGTGGGAGGGGGTGAAGAGGAGGGGGGAACGGGAGGGGGGGGTAAAGGTGGGAGGGGGGAAGGGAGGTGGGCAGGCGACGGGGAGGGGAAGGGAGTGGGAAGAAGGGGATGGGGAGGAGGAGTGGGGAGGAAGGAGAGGGGGAAGGGGAGGGGGGCATGAGGAGGAGGGAGGGGGAAGAGGGCGGAAGGGGCAAGGGGCAGGAAGGGGGGACGCTTGGGGGGAAGGGGACGGGGAGTGGAAGGGGGAGGGGGGAGGGGTGGGGAGGGGGTGAAGGGGAAGGGGAGGGAGGGGTGGAGGGGGGTAGGAAGAGGAGGAGGGGAGGGGGGAGGGCGTAGGGAGAGGGGTAAGGGATGGGGGTAGGGTGATGGAGGAGGAGTGGGGATGTGGGGAGGTGGAGCGGGCGAGGAAGAGGGGAGAGGGAGGAGGAGGGAGGGGGAAGAGGAGTGGGGAGGAGGTGGGGGGAGGTGGGGAGAGAGGGGGAGGACGGGGGAGGGGAAGGGGGAGTGGAAGGGGGAGGGGGGAAGGTGGGAGGTGAAGTGGAGGAGGGAAGAGGAGTGGGGAAGGGGGGAAATGGAGGGGGGAGGGGGAAGGGGGGAAGGGGGGAGGGGGGTGGTAGGGGAGCAGGAAGGGTGGAGGGGAAGGGGGAGGGGGGGAGGGAGGAGGAGGCGAGAGGGAGGGGGCGGCGAGAGGGAGAGGTGCGGTTAAGGGAGGGGGAGGAGGGAGGGGGAGGGGGGTAGGGTAGGGGGGATAGGGGAGGGGAAGAGATAGGGGGAGAGGGGGAGATGGGGGGAGGAGGGGGAGAGGGGCAGGGGGAGGGAGGAGAGGGAGAGGGAGGGGGAAGGGGGAGGGGGGAAGGGGGGGGGAGAGGGGAAAGTGGAGGAGGGGAGAGGGAGGGGGGAGGGGACGGGGAGGGGGAGGGGAGGGGGAGGAAGGGGGAGGATGGGGGAAGGGGGGAGGGATGGAGGTGGAGGGGGGAGGGGGAGGGGTGGAGGGAGGGGGGAGGGGGTGGAGGGAGGGGGGAGTGATGTGGGGGTAGAGGGGGAGAGGGGATGGAGAGTAGAGGGAGGGGGAGGAGGGGGGGAGTAAGGGGTGGGAGGGGTGGAGGAACGGGGGCGGAGGGGTCGAGGGGGGAGCATGGAGGAGGAACGGAGGGGGTGGAGGGGAAGTGGGGAGAGAGGAGGAGGGGGTAGCGGGAGGAAGGGAGGGGGAGGGGAGGGGGTGGCATGGGGAGGAGGGAGGGGGAGGGGAGAGGGGCGGGGGGGAAGGGGAGGGGGGAGTGGCTGGGGGTGGGGAGGAGGGGGAGGGGAAGGGGGGAAGGGGAGGGAGTAGGGAGGAGGGAGGGGAGTGGGAGGAGGGTGGAGAAAGGGGGGCTAATCAGGCTTGG